>NC_056738.1:38643003-38810458 GCF_019279795.1 Protopterus annectens
AGAATCTGCTTTCTACAAACTGAAGCAGTTAATAGCATCCTCATTAGTTCTGGGATTGCCAAACTATCATAAACGTTTTTTCCAAACTGTAGATTGTAAGCAGGGTTACACAACATCAGTATTAACACAGCAGCATGGGGAAAAGCAACGCCCCATTGCTTACTATTCGTCACAACTAGACCCAGTGGCATGATCCTTACTCCACTGTGTACAAGCAGTAGTTGCAGCTGCAATGGCAGTACAGGCTTTGGCCTCAGTAGTCTTATTCCACCCTCTCACTTTGAGAGTACCTCATGCAGTCACGATTATTTTACTACAAGAAAAGGTGGCATATCTTTCTGCTGCTAGGCATCTTTCCTGTATGACTATATTGTTGAGAGAACCTCATATGACAATTGAGCAATGCACAACTTTAAACCCTTCTACTCTGCTCCCAACCCCTGCAGATGGCACACCGCACTGCTGCCTGCAGGTGATTGAGCAAAAGACACTACCTAGAAAAGATCTCACGGATGTCCCCTTGGATGATGCTGAGGTGACATACTATGTGGATGGCTCGTGCAAAAGGGGTCCTGCAGGACAGAACCTAGTAGGATATGCAGTAGTTTCTGACAGTGAGATTATAGAAGCAAAACCTTTACCACACAACTTCTCTGCACAGGCAGCAGAATTGATTGCCTTGACACGGGCATGTATGTTAGGGTAAATGTGTAAACATTTTTACTGACAGCCAGTACGCTTTTTCTACTGTACATGTTTTTGCGCAACAGTGGAAAAACCGAGGAATGATAACATCTACTGGCAAACCTATCAATCATGCACAGTTTATCTTAGATCTTATAGAATCTATTCAGTCACCTCAGAAAGTAGCCATTTGTAAATGCACAGCTCACACCAAGCAACAAGATAGGATTTCAAAAAGTAATGCGAGAGCTGATACAGCTGCAAAACAAGCAGCCACAGAAGTATTTCTTTTAAATGAGGAATTACAACCCTCTGAGATTTTAGACTTAGAAATGTTAAAAACAATGCAGACACTCACTACGCAAGCTGAAAAACAACGATGGGTAAAACGAGGAGCAATTCTTGAAAAGGGGCTGTACATCTCTAGAGAAGGGAAACCAATACTACCATCTAATTTGTTTAGATATGCAGCTTTGCTGAGCCATGGGCAGTGCCATGTCTCAACAGGGGGGATGGTACAGCTGGTGAACCAGGTGTTCACAACGTATGGATTTACAAACTACTCTAAAAAATGTTGTTTGACATGTCAGATTTGTAACAAACATCATACACAAGGGGCATTAAAGCCCAAGCAAGGGAGTTTCCCTACACCACCATATCCGTTTCACACTATCTGTATGGATTTAATAGAATTGAAGAAATGTGAAAATAAGAAGTATGTCTTGTCATTGTAGATATGTTTTCCAGATGGGTGGAAGCCTTTCCAACCAAAAATCCAGATGCAGCCACGGTGGCAAAAGTACTTGTCAAAGAAATCATCCCTAGATTCGGCATTCAGGAAAGGATCTACAGTGACAATGGTACACACTTTGTAAACCAAACCATACAGCAGTTAAGTAAGCATTTTGGTATTTCTTTAAAAAATCATTGTGCATACCATCCAGAATCTGCAGGGCTAGTTGAAAGGCATAATGATATATTAAAAAACAAATTGAGAAAGTTGATAGCTGAGACAGGGAAAAATTGTATATACTGTTTACCCCTGGCACTGTTGAGCATGAGAACTGTCCCTACAGCAAAAGGATTGACTCCTTTTGAAAAGTTATTTGGAAGGGCTTACTATACACCCCAGTGGAAACTTCTCATGTCATCAGACCAGGAAGCTGATTTTATACTAGCTGAATATATGAAGAAAGTCATGAATTCTAAACATCTGTTGCAGTCAAATTTTGTTTCAGATAGAAAGCAAACCGAGACATCAGAAGTGGCAGTAGTGACACCCGGGGACTGGGTGTGGATAAAAGTTATCAAGAAGAAGATTTGGTTATCGCCAAGGTGGAAAGGTCCCTACCAGGTGCTTCTTTCGACACCCACTGCAGTCAAGATAGCAGAGCGAGCTTTGTGGATCCACCTGACGCACTGCAAACTTGTTAAGACCTTTGAACTGGACAAAAATCTTACCTCTCCATCGGGGCCCTCAGCACAAAGTCTGGCTACAAAGGGGGGTCAGATCAATAGGACTGATCTGTCTCAACCCCAGTGAAGAAACCATCGGTACTGAAGGTCCTATTAGGGCAGAGAGTAAGAACACATGTCTGAAATAAAGATGACAGGATCCAGTAAGATCCAGATGTACCTACTCAGAAGAGTTAGAGAAAACAGGAATGCAGAACAACCGTTTCCTCGGAAGTATTGCATAACCATCCTGTTGACTGTACTAGTGACAATAATCTTTTTGTTGTGGCCATTCCTTTTTTCAGCCACACAAACTGGACTGAACAAGTGTGCAGAATTGTATGCAGAGTGGTACCCAAACTTCAACACTTACCAGGCAATCAAATATGTGTATGCTGGGGCCTTCAATGATTCTAATTGCTGGATTTGCACAGCTTTGCCAACAGAATATGGGGGGGGGGGTTATTGTTAACTTCAGTCCCCCTAGGAGCCAACAAGACCTGGGAAAACGTAGTCTATGATACATCAGATGTCACATCACAAGATAAAGTAGCATTGCACTTGTCTGTTCGACAGAAGGGGACTGTGTATTTTTACAAAAATGATACAGTTCAGGTGGGTTGGAGCAATTGCAATGTGACTGTTCCTTATAGATCCTATTGCAACACGAGCTATGATTCATTTGTTGAACTGATGCATAGGACAACTGAGGAAGTAAAACATAATGCTGACCTTTATAGACAACTGTCTATGATAGACAAAAACATGTTTCATCCGGAGCCAGGACATAATAAAGTTACTACCAAAGTAGAAGACTGTTATTTTGTATGTGGTAGGAAAGCATACAAGTTGTTACCTGAGAATTGGTCCGGCAGTTGTTATTTGGGGTACCTGGTTCCAGCCATACGACACACAGCAGTTTTACCTCAAGGGAAAATCCAGAATGTTCAATGAGAAATCAAGAAGCCTGTCAATCCAGTGGGGCAAATCAATGCGGTCTGAAAAAAACATCATGCTGTGAGCTTAGGGAAAAATGGACTGTCACATATGGACTTGGGTGATACCATCATCTCATGGGCAGGTGTATTGCCAGCATATAGAGCAACAAAATCAATCTGGGAACTGAGAAAATTGTCTAAACTTCTTGAAATAATGAGTAATGCAACCTTTTCCGCCCTAGAATTGGTGACTGATGAACTGACTGCTATGAGAACTGTAGTGCTTCAAAACCGCATGGCTCTTGATTTCACCCTAGTGGTGAGAGGAGGTACGTGTGCTTTAATCCAGGAGGAGTGCTGTTCATATATTCCTGACCACAAACACGAGATAGACAATCATCTTGAGGTAATTCAGCAGGTGTCAGCCATGACCAAATCAGGACCAAATCCATTGACGGACTTTTTCCAGAGATTGTTTGGGGGGTGGGGCAGTATCCTGATGAACATCTTGATTGCCATCTGTGTAGGAATGATCCTACTTGTGGTATGTGTGTGCTGCTGCATCCCCTGCATGAAAAGACTGATTAAAGACTTTATAGACATGTCAGTTTCAGAAATCTTATACCAAGGTGCTGAACTTGAAGAATTGTTAAAAATCTGAAAATGCTTTCATAAGTTTAAACTGAATGACTCTCTTAACTGCAAATCCTGAGTAGGAAGAGGTTAGGGGAAGAAAAACTGTTTATGCTTATCTTGAAAGTAGAATAAAAGTATTAAAAGGGGGGAAATGTTAGAAAAATATGTAATAGTAATATGCATGCTTAGTGCATTTAGTGCATTCGAGATTTAAAAGGGTTAATACATTTATTCTGTTCACACTGCATGAATTTGCACAGCCATTAGAAACTTAACAAGAAGCATTCTATTTTCTGCTAATGTCAGCAAATAAAAAGAAGTAATTCATTTCTGCTAATGTCATGAAAATTAACAAAGGGATATTGATTTCTGCTTATGCCATGAGAAAACATGCAGTTGCTAGAAGCCATTGATAAAGAAAACAATTGATGCTTGAAAGTTTAAACCGTAGTCAGCATTACTTGTACTGAAGCTAGAAATGTACCTTGAATCTAGGTAAAATGTAACACATGTATTAGAACAGTACAATAGAAGAACTGAAATGCTGAAATGGACTGACATAAACCCAAAGCCAGGTTGTTTTTCTCAAAATGTTTTTTGCAGAATGACAGATATTTTTAACTTGGTCAGCAATAAGTCTAACAATATTTTCTGTAGAACATACAGAAAGCTGTGTCTAACTATGTCAGCAATAGAATGTAAGATTTTCTATGTGACAGGAAGAGAACTGTATAAGTATAACCTACTAGTCATTAATCATTTAAACAAACCCTGTGCATACATGCTTTGTCTCCTTGCTGCAAGTAATAAAGGGTGCCTTGCTTGAACCTAACATGAATTGGTCTTTGAAGTTTTTTCCTTTGACAGACACTGTAACACACACTTGATAGTGTTGAGGTGAGGACTCCTGCCTATGTGGTAATCACCATTACAGTACTGTGCACCCACATGATGCGACACAGAGAATGAACATGTACAGGTAGTCAGTAATGCCTAAGACTGACAGCATCAACAGGGTAGTAGATTGCATCACCTTGAGGGGTTAAGGGCCCTATCTGTTCTCAATGGTAGCATACATCCTCACTCCATGCACCAGACAGCCATACATACATACATACATACACATACACACACTGGAGTCCATAAATGTCATGCACAAACAGGTAGCTAACATGTGTGTGATACACACACCACCCCTGCCTATGTCTTGCTTTCTACACTGCAGTATGTACAGATCTCTACAACAGTGTAAAGGGGTGTGTAACAATTGGGATGTATTCCCCACCATACGTGGCATATATGGTCACACAAGCAAACACACATGGCAGTACTGTGAATCAAACACCTGCTATCTTATGATACGTCTGACAGACATGCAGCAGTATTGCCCGCATTACAATGTGTACCAATGCTACCTTTGGCAATTGTGCTGCTATATGCACATGAGAGGACTTAAGTGTTACAGGTGTCAAGTGATTTACAGTTAGTGACACCCTGACCACTCTGTAGGTTGTATATCTTCAACATAGCTTACTGTTTGCACATGTTATGGTAGGATGGCTTGTGACACACCTGTGAGCTGTCTTCAGCAAACATCCATCTGCAAAGGTGGCCCACCACTTTATGTACACACATCCATCCATACCTGATGTACATCTTACCGTACTGCCAGTATTTCACCGTATACAGGTGTCAATGATGGGGCTCCATTGCAACTGCATGTTGTAGTAAGACACAGATGAACTGCAAACATCAGCTACTGCTCATGCATGGTAGCTGAATGCACACCACTACATGTACATGTGTATAGGTCCTACATTCCTGTCATGTAGCCATGTTTGTATGCATTGGAATTGGTGAACATGTGTGATGACATACATGACACATGGACTGTTGTATGATATGATAGTTGTCATGGGTAACCAGTACAGAGGGAGTGTTAACTCAGTCAACATTGCTACCTTATGTACTGTTAGCATTCAACAGCCATGGACCTACCTTCCATGTGCATGCGTGTAATCGCTGTAACCACGTGTATGCACGAAGGACAGCATTAGCTATGCTGTGTACATATGGGTTGTGTGTGTGTGCGGGGCATGTACATATCCATGGCAGTTACATGTATGTCACATCCAAACATGGGTATACTGCCTGGTGTACAGCAACAGTTATCTGTTACAGCTGTATAAGACCCAGGGCCCCTGTTATGTGTACAGCCGACCTGGTTATGAATAATGGTATCAGTGCATTGCATAACACATGATGGAACCCTGTCAGTACATAGGTAGTCTGCACAGTTGCTGTAGAGCCAGGTACAGTCCACTGGTCATGAGTAACATGGTGTTGTACTAATGTATGGATGTGTGTTGCTGGTCCAAGGACATGGTGATGTGTGAGGGCTACATACTAGAGTGTGGCATTTACCACTGTGATCTGCACCTGACACATCTGTGATGGCTTTTGAGAGTGTACTGGTCAGTACATGTGAGTGGCCTTCATATATGTGGGGACACCAACACCTGGAGTGGTCTGTAATGGTCTTATGGCCCACATGTCTGTATCTGAGGTATACAGTGGTAGTGCTATTGTGCACAACTGAGCCTTATGCCAGGTGTTCCTCACTGCACAGATGTCAGTATTCCCCATTGTTGGATCTAGATTGGCAACTATGATTATGAACGCTACACATCTAGCACTATTTAGCATACACATACAATGCAGTTGTCCTGTAGTTGTCAGGGTGTTTACCTGGTCTCAGGTTCTTCGTCTATGTATGGTATTACATGTGCGAAGTACCCACTCCTGCCAGGACAACACCACGGGTGGTATTAGTGTGCCAGGTTTAGATTGGTACAGCTAAAGTGATGGACAGCAGCAGACATTGTGTAGAAGACCGGTGTCAGACATATGTCGTACAGTGTTCATGCTAACAATGATGGCTATCGACACACTGTGCCCTTTCGTGTTTAGAATATGTGTGCATACAAGACAGCCCTTCACTACTAAGTGTGTGAGCATGCCCAGTACGCCGTTGTGTAGATGGACACATAGTGCATTCCAAACTGACGTGTGCTAGTAAGTGTGTGAGCATGCCCAGTAACACCTTGTGTTGGTTGTGTGCCTCTGTGTATAGGCATGACCACTGTTATCCTGTATAGCGATAGTGGTCATCCAAGCAACAGATGGCCATACCCCACTTCAGGATGGATTCCTACATTTAACACACTGGTTCACAGATATGTACACCATAACTGCCAGCATCCATGTCGATGTCTGCATTCCTAGAAGGTCATACTGACTGTCTTGAAGGGTGTACTGTCTGTGGCGCGTCTCGTATCTATGTAGTGTTGTAATAGTGCTCTGTAGATAGCCAGTTGTCCTGCTCACAACACTGCCGTGTGTTCATCTCCATCTGCCTTGGGACAGTAATATGCTTTTAGACTGATCACACTCCATACAATCCCTATCGGCGTCTTTGCCTTTGCTGATGATGTCACCAACCTAGAAGTATGCCTCTGGGAGTGCTGTGATCCAGTAATCTCAGTAGCACGTTTGGTAACTCCGTAATGCTGTAGTGTGATAAGGTAGTCAGGTCTATGTTCTAATCCCAGCCCTGCCGTGTGTGTGTGTGTGTGTGTGTGTGTGTGTGTGTGTGTGTGTGTGTGTGTGTGTGTGTGTGTGTGTCTGTTTCCAGCTGCCTGGGGACAGAGTAATGCTTTTAGACAGCTCACTCTCCATACAATCCCTATCAGCGTCTTTGCCTTTGCTGATGATGTCACCCACCTAGAAGTATGCCTCTGGGAGTGCTGTGATCCAGTAATCTCGGTAGCACATTCTGTAACTGCGTAATGCTGTAGTGTGATAAGGTAGTCAGGTCTATGTTCTAATCCCAGCCCTACCGTGTGTGTGTGTGTGTGTGTGTGTGTGTGTGTGTGTGTGTGTGTGTGTGTGTGTGTGTGTGTGTGTGTGTTTCCAGCTGCCTGGGGACAATGTAATGCTTTTAGACAGCTCACTCTCCATACAATTCCTATTGGCATCTTTGCCTTTGCTGATGATGTCACCCACCTACAAGTATGCCTCTGGGAGTGTTGTGATCCAATAATCTCAGTAGCGTGTTCTGTAACTACGTAATGCTGTAGTGTGATAGAATAGACAGGTAGGTGCTCGATTCCAAGGCATGACAGGTGTGTGTGTTTGGCAGTCATACCCTATGTGTTGGTATCTGTGGGTGGCTAGCTTCAGGATGTGTTGAGTGTGTTTTGTTCTTTCCTATATAGTGTCTACAAATCTCATAATCACCCAGGACACTGGGTTGTCAACACACACATTTGCCAATAGGTCTGGTGAGTAAATGTTAACAGCCCTACTCTTACCCTTAATACAGTCTGACCCATGTGATGCAACGAAACACACTTGCCTTGATAGTAACACCACTACATAATGCAGGTGGCACATGTGGTTTCCTTTTCATTCTTGTCTAATGCTTTGGTGTCATGTGGTCCGCTGTTGTGATATAAATGCAATATCTACGTATGTGTGTGTATATGTATATGCATGTGTATGTATGTATGTATATATATAATATATATATATATATATATATATATATATATATATATATATATATATAGATAGATAGACATAGATATATACTTATATGTATGTGGACATTAGCACTATTGAATGTTTGTGCTGGATGATCTGTACGTGATCAGCTCGGATGTATGTATATCTGCCATGGCGTAGTGGTAAAGCACATCGTCTGTGGTGTGCAGGGTCCCGGGATCTAGTCGTGTAGACACCGGTTATTTTGTTGCTGGGAAGACCAAGGGACATCGAATACAGTGATAGTAAGGCACCTTTAACCAGTTGTGTACGGATCTGAGCGACAGTAAGCAGTGGTTATTAATTTGGAGGGTCAGTATGGGTCATATAACTATGCATTAGAAGACTATACTATGCAAATGAGGTTGACAATAGTGAATCCCGTTTATCCCCAGGGTGTGATGCAGATCCCAGGAGTGTATGTGTGTAGATAGCTGGGTGCAGGGCTCGAATATAGGTGAAAGCATGGGAGGGGTCAGGCATACTGTACGTACATTGGAGACCTGTGCCTCGAGATTGCTCCTGCCTTAGCATGCCTAAGCTAGGGGTGGGTCTAAACCTGCCTGATGAAATTGGGAGGGACAACAGCAGTAGTGGAGTAGTCAAGGTGAACAGGCTGCACAAACAGGTGATAATCAGCACAATCAGCAGATTACATGGCCAGCCGTCCCAGAACACTACAGTAATGTGAGCAAGCACCATACACACAGGTTTCTTCCACACTCTACACCACCGGTTTATACATGAGGGGACACTTCTCAACACAGTCCAACCAAATGAGAAGGGCTGCAGCAGGCAACATAGACCAACATGTACAGGAGGCTGAGGGTGGTGAGGATGTGTATGCTGCCGAACAACCCTTAGTGAGGTGACATAAGACTTTACAGACCCAGGGTAACTTACCAGGGGCTACATGAGCTGGAGATAGTGGAGCACTATGGGGTGGACAGAGACCTCCTACAGCAGCTTGTTGATCTGTGCCGGCCACACCTGACACATCGAACAGGCTGAGGGAAACCCATCACAGTGGATACCACTGTATGTGTTGGCCTGGGTATACTAGCCACAGGTACCTCCCAAAGCACAACTGGGGATATCATGGGGATCTCACAGGCATCTGCATCCAGAGTATTGCACCAGTTCACAGACCCCATGTCACCACATGCCAGTGAGCATGTACATGTCCTCAACACACATGATTTGTTGACCAGCAATATGTGTCTCTTCCACCAAATGGCTGACTATCCTGGGGCACTGGGTGCTATAGCCTGCATGCACGTATGCATCAAAGCACCACCCGGTGAGCGGGGTAGGGCCTACATTAACTGCAGGGGCATAACCTCCAACAGCTAGGCCATATGCGATGGCCAGGGCATTAAACTGAATGTGTGTGCTGTCTGCCCTGGAAGCTATGACGATTCCAATATATGGCATCTGACGCAGCTGTAGCACACCTTTGCCAATACAGACATCCCCTACAGTCTCCTAGTGGGGGATGCTGGGTAACCACTGGAGTCGTGGCTGATGACACCCATCAGCAATGCACACACACCTGAACAACCACACCATAATGAGGCAGATACAGAGGCAAGACATATAACTGAGCGTGTGTTTGGGATGCTCAGGTCATGGTTCTGGTGTCTGGACACATCCAGTGGAGCCCTGCAGTATTCACCAGCTGCATGCACCCAAACTGTTATGGTATGTGCTATGCTACACAATCTGATCCTGTGGTAACAGTTGCAGCAGGAGGAGCATGGGGCAGGGCCACACAGCCCCCCACCAATGCCAAGGCCTGTACAGGCACAGTATGACTTGGAGGAGGAACTACCTGAGTTGTCCCGGTAGGCGAACGGGCTGCGCACAGTATGACCTGCCCTTGGCAAAGAGGCAACACATGGCATATGCACTGACACAGTAGGTACCCAGGGATTTCACCCTCTCTGACTCGCACAGACAGTACAATGGATGCCAAACATGACACTACCTGTGCTCAGCCATGTATAGGAAGTGCACTGTGTGCATCCGACATAGGTAGCCCTCCAGCACCATCCTCAGGTCTGGAACACCCCCAAGATAAGTCAATCGACCTACCAATTGGCAGTTGTATTAGAATGTGTATTTACCCGTTGCTATGGTATGGATGTGAGCATACAAGGGAATTTGGTGGCCGACTGTTAGGGCAGCAGACAGTACACATCCATAGTGGCACCATGACATCTGTAGCACATACTGGGGTCACAATCGTAGCCAGTAGTACACAGAGTGTCCTAACCCACTGCAGGTTATGGGCTGAACATCATGTGTGTCCATACAGTCCACACAAGTCTCATACAGCTGGACAGGTGTAGACCAATACAGACAAATGCTATACAATGGCCTCTGGATATGCCCAGTGAATGATCCCAACCCCCACAGACACACACACAGACTACAGCAGGCCAGGCAGTTGGATGTAGGTTATGAAGGCTAGGACATCTGACACCACTATGCTGGTAATTAAAGCTAGGATCTAACATACACTGGTATGCCTCCAACCAGCAATTTAGGTAGGTCCACACACTGAAATGGAGTACCTGGCATACCAGTACAGTAGTGGCAAATGTGTACAACTGTCAGCTGTGCCCCCCTTCCAACGTACACATGTGAGAGTCATGTGTGCCACCCCCGGTGCTGTGTAGGACTGTGGATATAGTTGGATGTCCCCCCACGCTGTGCAGAAATGTAGCAACTGTCAATGCCACATGACCATTAGCTACCCTGCAGACACAGCATGCCACCTGTTGGTGTACAACGCAGGGGTCGGCACCACAGTACTGACTATCTGGACATGTGACACATGCGATCCAGTTGACCATACTTGGCATGCTCAAACACATGAAGGTATGACGGTAATGTCAGTCGACAACATGCGTAACAGTCATACTGGGCATGCTCACACACTGAAACACAGGACGGCCAGGTCTGCAAACACCAGTAGTCCGGACATATCTGCCAGTACATTGCTATACTGTTGGATGACTGTGCTGTATGGTATGTGTGTGGTACAGTCTATTGTCTGTACATATGCCATGGTGTATTGGTAATTCACAAGAGCTGTGTGCACAGGTTATTGCTACCAACATGTGCAAAGGACGGTTCTTTGTTTGCGGCCAGAACGACGCCTTTGGATACGGAGTGGGTAAGGCACATTCCAGGAGGTGGGAGCAGTTGTGCATGGGTTTGCACAGTGTTAAGCACTGCTGACCTCTGGTTACAGCTCCTTATACTTATTTAGACTCCATATTTCTTTAACAGTGCACTACTGGCATACTGGTAGACAAACACGCTTACACCCGCTCGCTCACTCACTTGCACGTGCACCGACATTTGTGCTTACATTTGTCACTCACGCTGGGTGGGCGCGATCCCTTGTGATGCCTATTACATCGGACTACATGATTACAGTATCGGGTATGTCTAACCATTAGGCGACAGCAGGCATTCGATTGTATGGACTCGGCGGCCTGTCCAGTGACATAATCATGTTATATGCTTGTTCCTCATACAATCTGCTCCCATCTGGCTGATACATGGGAACTAATACTCTGCAATGCTGACATGTAAATGTTTTTTGGGAAACGCAGCTCTCTGCCGGGTCATACTACCGCATACCTATTGCAGGTTTTCCACCTTTTAGATTGGATGACGGGAGACACTAGGAGTAACACCTTTCCCACTTTGCATGGGACAGTTCCTTATTAGGCATATGTGTCATGTGAAAAAACTCTAGCCATTGCAACTGTCCTGATTAGAGGACATTATTATATTCTACGTGTCTGTAATAGTTGCATGTAATGGTTATTGTATACATGACACGTCGATATGTTATGTGAAGTAGCATAAGCAACTTGACTGCTGCTAGACTAAGCTTTGATTTGTACTAATATGTATATTTCTGTACTATGCATGGCTGTAGGTATGTTCTGCCCTGGTACGTCTGACATTTCTACACAGCAGGTCCCACTTTGGCCATTCGGAATGGTGGCAGCCCTATAGGACCTATATGTAGAGCTGTCACATTTGGCAAGGCAACACATACCCACAGCCAGTAGTAAACTGATTACTTCACCGGTTTGCATACGTTAAGGTTATTCTTGTAGCATTATAGTTGCTAATACTGTTTCCTATAACATGCAGCTGTTTCGGATACAACAAAATTATTTTATGACAGCACTACACACAATATATGACCTCCTTTCCCGAAATCACAGGCCATGTGCCGTAGCATTCATTTTGTAGGACACAACTGCACCGAGTGGTGTGTCCCTCAAAAAGGTGAACAGGTGGTCCAAATCTATTATGCTATCATCTACCTAAGGTGGTCAGCGGAATATGCGCTTTCTGCCACTAGCAGACCTCACATACCAATGGGGAAGAATGAACACTGTATCAGGGACACTGCATAACACCCTTAGGGACACATTTAGATGATTGGTTCTATTAACCAGACACATTGACAGTCACAGGGCATATGTATTCATTCACGTTTGTCGAGGTACATGCTGTTTATGACTCATACATGTTGTCATCAGTCATTACCTGTATTTCGCCACCTGTCCACCTAGTATCACTAGTTCTGGAAGTGTTTAGTTGGACTTTGTTACATTCTGATTCATAAATATGGATGTCCATGCTAATCGGGTACACAGCACTGCTATAGTCCCTATGTGTTCCCCCAATGGTTTACAGACTATCCAGTAGATGTGCTCTTCAGGTTTGGGAGGTATAGGCGTCTGCTATGCCCACATAGGAATATTAATTACTTCCACTGGGTGGGCCTACTACATCTCTGCCAACCAGCACCTGTACACTTAGGCCCATTATTGCATACCCATGATTCACCTAATTGACACCCCTCTACAGCACTCATGACAAATACTTACTGTGAGCGCAGCTGGGGTATGAGCACACCCCTACACATTGCCCACTCTCCCCGTCTCGGGACACATGTTGTACATTTTGTCAACCGATGTGTTATTACACTTGCACAACCTACTGTTCCATGTACACCTACATCCTGCTTGCATCGATAACCAAGGGTTCACACATAAAGTGAATTTTTGGTGGCCCGCAAGGGACCCCGTTATCCATGTTTAAAGTGTAGACTTTGCAGATCTCTCCCACTGGTACTTTCCTGCAGGTGGTTTGGAAAGCAGCAGTGTATTTATCTTTATTGCCTGTCTGTATGTCTGACCGGCCTAGCTGGGCGGTGTGGGAGGTAAATGTTTGTTTATTGGACCTCCCAGTAACATATGCCCAGTCTGAACATATGTTACCCGTAATTGCTGTAAAGTAATCTAGTTATGTACATGTGTATATCTACAATGACATATATATATATTTTTTGTGTGTATATGTGTATATATCAATAACTGTTGTATGTGTATACATATATATATATATATATATATATATATATATATATATATATATATATATATATGTGTGTGTGTGTGTGTGTGTGTGTGGATATATATATATATATATATATATATATATATATATATATATATATATATATATATATATATATATATATGTATATATATATACATACACATCTGTGTGTCCGTCGTTAACCAATACATTTCCCGGACATACACACTTACACATGTGTATTGGGTTTTATCTCTGCTTCAACAGCATACTACTGCCTTAGTCATTATGACACCGACACTTCACTCCGGTTAACTTGTAATCAGTATACAGTACGTTATACAGCATACAGATGTCGCACTTCATTCATGTATGGAGTACCGCTGATAAGTGTGATGTGATACAGTGTCATTTGACCTATTCCTGGTCTGCACAGCCTATTATTCCTGCTACTGTATTTGTTTCTGTGCACATTCATATTATTTATGTTAATAAATGGAGTGCATGTGTTACAGAGAATGTACGTCAACATATTGATGTCTGCATGTTGTTGTGTCTTTCAACTTTTCCCGGTTAGGGGTAGCCACAGCAGAATTCCGGTCTGCTTATGATTGGCAGATAGGTTTTACGTACCGAGATGCCAGCCCTGATGCACAACCTTCAACGAAGGTATGCTCATTCACGCATGTCTCCACGCAGAAGATGCTCTAGCTGGGAATCGCACCTATGTTCTAGCTAGCCTTTACGGGCCGCTCCATTGCAACCGGCACAACCAAATCTGGCACTCCTGTGTCCATAATCGCATAGCCATAGTTTCTCCAGCCCACCCGTGTTGAGTTTCCATGCGTAACAGCCATTATCCACCTGATATCGCAGCCATGACACACCTTTACATATTGCCCTCTCCAGAGCGTTAGGGGCCCTACACACATTTTGTACCACCTCGTGTATTCACAGAGTCTCCTCTATTAATATTTGCACATACGTGCCTTTCCTGGTGTTATGGATTATGAACATTTTGCGGGTTACAAGTGTAGGTGGTCACAACATGAACTACATTCCGTCTGTGTGTAATGTTGATGTAGCACTTCAACGATATTATGGCCACTGGTATAACCCTGCCTCTGGTGTGAATAGCGGAGCTCTACTCACTCTTGTGCAGCTTTATCTGACATATGCTGCAAGCACTATATAATACCTTAGTTGCTCTAGATTCCCTTCACAACCCTTGTGTATGCTTTCTTCATACATATAATTTCATATTTCTTTTATGTCTGTGGATATTTATCTATACACACATATCTATCTATATATATATATATATATATATATATATATATATATATATATATATAAGTTACACCTGCACAAAACAACATACATTTTCTATGCTGGGAGCTGCTTTCACCCGCGCAGGCACACTTGCATCTGCTTATTGTGAGTTACATATGTTTATTGCCACTTCTTTGTGCTTACATGTGCCTTATTCATTATGACAGTACCACTTTGATTGATGGAATCCGGTTAATGGCCCCATGCGAAACACACGTTCACCTTTACATGTTTAAATGTTGGCTTTACAGCACAGAGGCATTCATTACACAAAAAATTATATGTGCTATAGTCGTACTTGAACCGGGAATGCCTTTACGTGAGGTGGATGCTCTAACCACTACACTATTGGTGTTCTGCCTCATTTATATGTATACCCATGGTTCATAGCTACCCTAACATATGCCTCACCTTTTCACTTACACAGCAGGCATCCATTCTCCTGCTGGGAAAACCGCAGTACTACACATGCGACATTCCCTATTCCCTACTGCTCTGGACCCATGTTGCATGTTTACTCACTCCAAGGATATTCAGAACTCCAACGCTTATAGTCCTGGCACATATGTGTGTTTGATTGTCAGGGTGTTCATGGTTTGGTCTGGGTTTAGGCTTGTCTGATTGGTGACTGGAACTGCCCTGTATCTGTTCAAATGTCAGATGTAGCACATGGACAGAGTTGGTCCCGATTTTAACATTCTACCTGTATTTACAGACGCTGGGGTTTGGGCACCTCTGACCACATTAATAGGTTGGCACTACATAATATAGGGTCAGGGGTGGTTCCACTACATAATACAGAGTGGGGGGGGGGTGTTTCCACTGGTGTTTCCCTTCACATTTGACTATTTCATTCATTCATATATACGATGAATATTATTCTGGATATCACTTATGAATTCACTACAGGTATGCAATAGTACTGTCAACAAATGTGACGGTTGGTGTACATATGTGTACGGACCTCTGTGATACTCAGGGACTAATTTCAACAGTGACAGGGACAAGGCAATGACAAATCAGGGACAATCACGGACACTTCTACAATATTAGTACTATTAACTTGAAACATGTTGACAAATTCGGAGACATATGTATTACTACTTATTTTCTGCAGTTTAAAGCGTCTATTACTCTTAATTATTGTCATTAGTCATTCTCATTCAACACCTTTCCTCCAAAGGTCACTGGTTTTGTGAGTGATTAAGAGGCTGGCCAGTTATTGTGCGAATGCTCTGACCATTGGTAGGGTTGCCACATTTTCATATGTACAGGATGGGATACATTCTGGAGACACCAGATTGTTTAGGCCAACACATACCCACAGTCAGTGCAGGGTTTAGAACATTCAATATTTTCCTAGCTGAGAGCCTATTCCTTTAGCACTTTAGTTGCTTATTCTGTTTCTTGTACGATTTACGTATTTTATATCCAGAAATAACTACTTTAGGCAACTGTTACATAAAGTATAGTACATAGTTATTTCCTACAATCACAGGACATTTGCCATTGTATCATTCTTGGTCAGGACACGACACACCTACCCAAACAGTGACTGTCCCTCACACAGTGGGTCAGGAGATACCCTGTTTACATCAGCGCCTTAATCACCCTATTTCCAAGTGCCACTATGCGAATATGCACAATATATTCTCTCGATTATTCATGTGGGGAGATGTGCATCAATGCAGGTGTTTGATCCTGGGTAGTAGGTTCTGCATGACCGTCTAGAGGCTAAACAGTCTTGTGCACCACTACTGCACATTCAACTTGTGTCCAGATGTCTACAGGACTAGACATCGTGTCGTGATACCAAGTCTGATGTTTACACAGGATACTTATCCCATGAGGGATATCCAAAAATTGAACAAGCCAAATACCGTCCATTCTTTTGGATTTATGAAAATGTGTTAGGGTTTTACATGCAAGGGATACATAGTTTGCAATCCTGACACTGCCTAGGGTGACACTGCCTACTACATATGAGTAGTGGTCACTATGTGTAGATATGGCTGTGCCAAGCTAGTAGCCAGAGTATGGCTGGATTTGGTGGATGTTCAGGTATGGGGGCGGGTTGTGTGCTGTGGAGGGGATGATGGGTATTCAATTATGCATCCAGGTGTGTTGCATTTGAATGGGCCAATTCCATTCAGACCATTCTGTGGGTATGTGCCGGTGACGTTTCTGTACATGTGTATCGCACATTTTAATATTCATATGTTTGTGTGATTGTGTTCTTCAGTATGGCCTGTCAGGTTGTATTGCAGATGTGTATGCTTGTTCTTTGTGTTTCTTTATGATTCACCCACTGCTCCCTCATACACCTCCAGTTCACCTATTGTGCATCCAACACAGTCTCACCTTTGTGGATTATACCATTACCCCCCCCCCCCACACACATATTCCTGACACTCCATCCATCCCTTCTTTGGTTGATGGCCCATGACATGGTCAAGGGAACACACTGCATACACTACATATGTCAGGTACCTGTATGGTTGTGTGGACTACCCTGGCATTTTTCACCTTCCACATGCTGTACATCACGCACATAGGGACATGCACATACTTAACTTTCATGACATGGTAGGTACACCCAGGTAATACCCGTTTAACTGTGACACATCCTGACAAGAACAGCTTGGACAGCATATGGGCGGATTTTGGGCGAATGCTCTAACCATTGGTAGGGTTGCCACCTTTTCATATGGCCAGGATGGGATATATTCCGGACACAAATCAGATTTTACAGGACAACACATACCCACGGTCAGTACTACGGATAATACTTTTGTTTTCTGCCTCTATGTTAGCTTATTGTTGTAGCAGTTTATATGCTCCTTCTGTTTCATTTTCTTGCTTATTCTATTTCTTGTCACATGTGGTATGTTACATATGGACATAACTATTGTATGTGACTATTACATGCAATGTGGGATATCATTATGTCATACGGTAGCTGGATATTTTACATTTATAATGGTTTTTGGCATGGACACAACTGCCCGGCTGTGTACTATCCCTCACAATGTGGGACAGGTGGTAACCCTGACCATTAGGCTAGACGTAGCTGTTGGTGACATGCTAACATGATGCGTTTCACTTCCACTTGGTATAACTATCTACACTGCATTAGAGTACGGGCACGCGGTTTTAAATGTCATTTGTTCGAGGGATGGAGACTCGATATTCGCTACCGTGCATTTGTGTTTGCTTCTTAATTTTGTGTTCGCAAGGACTGTCTTGCATGCTTTGCATATGTTTTAGTATCCACGGACACTGACAGGTGTGATTACTATTGCAGGCAGATTGTTATATTCAAGCATTTTAGGTTGCACGTCGACAGCTGACATTTCCACGCCTCCGTGCGGCACTTCGACACGTCCTATGCACTCGCACTCGTTTCATATGCACGTGACTGTGGTGGCAGCACGCCTTCATTAATATGCATATGGCACTACTGCACCATCTACACGCCGCACAGTCGGCGCAAGCCTAACGCCGGACTTGCGCCGAGCTTCATGAATCCCAGGCATGATCAGTATACACACAAATTACACAAGACATGTTTTTACAGTGGTATGCAGCACATCAACAGTTACAGTAGAGAGAACAAACAAAAAAATATTAATTTAAAAATAAACGGAATTAATAGATTTGTAGTATACAGCTGAAATTTGGAACATAGGTAGAATACATACATAGTACACAGGTACAGTACATACATTGTAGATTAGCCAGTGTTTGTGAGTAATATTGAAAACTATTATCAAGTACTCTAGGTTTAGTATGTGTACCTTATCTGCTTTCACTAGCCTGGGGAGCAATCATGGCACTGCCAACTTTGTTTGAGATGTTGCCTGATGAGGTCTTTAAAGGAGGCTTTGGATGATGTGTTTTGAATGCTAGTGGGGACAGAGTTCCATTTTTTTAGCCACTGAACTACTATATAGTGCATCTTCAAAGCTATTGTAGCTGTTGGTGACTTCTAGTAGTAGTTTGCTTGATGATCTAAGAGGCCTTTTGGCTGAGTGATGTACTAGATTTTTGAGGGCAGGACACTTACTGGGGAAGTAATAGATCGAATGACAGAGACAGATCTGATTGTAGGTTAGGAGGTTGGGCAGTGCAAGCCAGTGGAGCTATCTCAAAGCAGTACAGTGATGAGTTCTATATGAGCAATTTGCAGCAAAGCAGGCAATTCTTTTACAGCAGGCTTCCATTTTGCTTCGTTCAGTTTTGTTGAGATTAGTCAAAATGGGAGATGCATAGAGTAGGGTGGATAGAAGTTGGGAGTGAGCAATGGCTGATCTTCCGTTGGTAAGAAATAGTTTCCTACGGTAGAGTGATCCCAGTTTGGCATGTACTTTTTAATAGTTAAGTTGAGATGACTATCAAATTTTAGGTGGGAGTCTATGGTTATTCCCAATAGCTTAGTCTGTGCCACTGAAGTGATTGGAGTAGCATTTGTGGAGTATATAGTAAATTGACTGTTATCAGTGTTTTTGTTAGAACTGGTTATAATCATAAGCTGAGTTTTCTTTAGACTGAGAATAAGTTGGGCTTTGGTAAGGTAGTTTTCAACGTCAGAGAATGCTAGTTGATTTGTTTATAGGAGAGTGGGAATGTTTTGTGCAGCACAGATTAAAGTAGTGTCATCTGCATACTGAATGATAGATGCATGCTGTGTGGAGGTATGGAGGTAATTTGTGAAGATTGTGAATAGTAGTGGTCCTAAGATAGAACCCTGTGGGACTCCTATAGTTATCAGCAGCTGAGGAGAGAGAGAATTTTCCCATTTCACAGCTTGGTACCTGACAGTTAAGTAGCTCTGGAACCAGGTAAGAGTGGAATTTGATAGATGATATTGGTTTAGTTTGTTTAGCAGGATATGGTGCGAGACTGTGTCAAATGCTTTGGACATATCCAAAAAAAGAGTTGACACCTGCAGGCCTTCATTTTTGAGACAATTTACTGTGCCTGTGAAGCAGGGGAGGGCTGTAGTGGTACTATGGGCAGGTCAGAAACCATGCTGAGTAGGTGACAGGATGTTGTTGTCTAGGAGATATTTTAGCATCTGGGTATGGATGCATTTTTCTAGGATTTTGGCCAGGAGGGAGATTAAAGCAATGGGTCTGTAGTTATTAAGTTCAGTGGAGGTCCCGCCTTTATGTATGGGTGTAACATAGGATATTTTCCAGAGTTTGGGCACATAGTTTTCAACAATTGATCTGTTTATTAGAGTGGAGATTGGGATAGCAATAGCATCTGCTGTGAGTTTCAAGAAATAGCCGGGGAGTAGGTCGGCTGCTGTTGATGAGGTTTTTAGTTTGGAGAGCATGCTTTTGATTGAAGTGGTGGAAACTGTTTTGAGGGTAAAGCTTGTATTAGTGTTATTTGTGTTGGGGGGATAGTGAGGAAGGAACTGTCCTGTGATACTAAGAATAGAATTGAGTTCACAAAGTGGGAGATGAATTGTGCTTTGATGGGAACTTTAGTGTCAGGGGTGGTTGGTTTTGGGGTAGCCTTTTGGGTGGGTTTTAGTAGCTGGTTTACATTTTTCCAAAATTTTTGGGGGTTGTGTTGGTATTTAGTTTGTAATGTTGTGCAGTAGGATTTTTTGTCCAGCCTAATGAATTTTTTTGCATGGTTGCGCAGTTCTTGGTACTTAATTAGGCTTTGTGTTTCTTTGTTTTTTTTTTTTTTTTATAGTAAAGCCAGGCAGTTTCTCTGGACTTGAGAATTTGTTTGGTTTCTTTACTGAGCCAGGGGTTTGTAGAGGATCTAACCTTGATTTTGTGCAATGGAGCGACAGTGTCTAGGTGTTGTAGAAATGTTTTGTTGAAATATGCTACAGCCTGATCAAGAGGGAGGGTTTTTAGGGGGGGGTCCAGTCACAGTTACAGGGTAAAGTGTTGAGGACCTCAGGAGAGAATTTTTTTGTGTTTCCAGTGGATATATAGTTAGTGGTTTTGCATATGCTTGTTCTACTACGTATAAAGTATATTATGTTGTGGTCACTTAAGGTGTCTGGGAGACTGCCTGCATGGGGGTACAATGTGGGGTGGTTAGTTAGGACCCAGTCAAGGATGGATTCCCTTTTAGATTTTTCATCACATCTAGTCGGAATTTGGACTAGCTGCTGGTAGCCATGGAGATTTATTAGATTACTTGGTGGTTCTGATATACAGGTGAACCAATCTAGGTTGAAGTCCCCCAGAATAACGGTTTCTTGTGAGTATGTAGAAGAACACCAGGATAAGAAGTCTTCAAGGCTAGCAGGTGTATTACCAGGTGGAATATAAATCACAATTGTGGTGATGACCTTTTTAGGGTGAAGTTGAAGTTGTGAGATAAGTATGTCCCAGTTATTGGGGGAGGGGTAGGAGTTTGGTAATTGACATACAGTTAAGTTGGACTTGTACAGTAAGGCAGTTCCACACCCTTTATGAAGTGGTCTGTCTTGTCTAATGATATTGTAGCCGGTAGGGAGAACTTCTGAGTTAGCTATGTTTTTATTTATCCAGGTTTCTGTTAAAGTAACTATGTCTGGGGAGAAGTGTGCTATTGTGGCCAGGAGTTCAGGAATTTTATTTTTGATACTTCTAATGTTAATATTTAGCAATAAAAGATGGTTGGTTTTACTGCTGTTGTTGATTTGCCCAGGGATGAAGATAGTGGGGGTGTTATGTTCTGACATTTGCGTTGGAGCAGTTTGTGTTGGATAGGATGGATTTGGGCCTGGGTTGGGGTGGATATCCCCACTTATGGCGAGCCTGGTGTTAAAATGGTGATACAGATGTTGGAGTTTGGTGAGGAGTGTGAGAAAGTATAGTGTTTTTTGGAGTAGGAATGAGAGCATATGTGTTTAGTTCTGAATTGGACCGTTATGTAGTTCTTGAACAATTGTGGGCAGATATTATAATGTGTGATGTCTGTATATGAGAGTGCATAATGTAGTGTTGTGCTGCTAAGTTTAGGGATATTGCTAGAGTGATAACTTGTGGTGTTATAAAGAATTATGAGAAGATGGACTAGACTTAGTTGTGAGATAGTCATGGTTATAAAGTTTAAGTTGGTTCTAGGTGGGGGGTCTGAATAGGAATTATAGGGCTGCATTAAATGTGGATGGGTAAGTAGTGTGGGTGATGTAAAAAATGCCTTTTGGGAATGAGAGTGATTGGGAGTATTTTGTCTGGAGCAAGTTGGTGTGGTATAATGTAATATGACTTGAGGAGCTGTGATTGGTGGAGGTGATGTGAGGGTGAGTTGTGAGTGTGGATGTGATTACTATAAATGTAGAGGTAGTGGGGGCAGGAGGGAATAGGGGGCAGGGCAAGGGAGCAGAGAGAGCCCGAGCATTAGCAAAGGCAAATGGAGCGGGGCAGTGCCCACCAAGACAAGAGTAAAACGTAAGTATTACTTTACAAATCTGAACACTTTAAACAAATTCCTGAGGTATAATGGCTTACCAGCAAGCAGAATGCAATTGCTGAAGAGCACTTGTGTCCTGGTGGGAGACTAGAAATTTAAAGATGGCTCCATGCTCAGGAGGATTCTAATATAGACTTAGTATTGGGGAGGGAGATAGCACAAGGGGTGTAAACCAGGTGGAATGCAAAGAAACCAAAGAAGCAATCAGTGGAAATCAGTGAAGGCCTCAGAGGAGGTAAGTACTAATTCAAACTACCTGTAAAGTGAAAGTGAGAAGAGACGCAATGTTTATTAAGGTTGGGAGTGTGTCTTCACATTGAATTGCTGATTAGTAACCAGTTTGTGTAAAAAAATAGAGTAGGGAGATGCATTAGCAATGAAGGGGAATGTATAGAGATGCAAATAAACAGGTGAGCCTCCAAGTGATACAAACTAAGGCAGAAAGCACTGAGAGGGCTGCTTGATGGTTAATTTAGTCACAGGGATCTGAATTAAATGTATATTTTCTATTGGACAGTTAGGATTACTGCACTAGCTGGGGGGAGACACAAGGCTACAACAGTCAGTTTTATTAGCACACTGAGAACTACTAAGAAATACTGCTGATGTAATAGCTTCACTCTCATAAAACATACAAGTAGAATGCCTGGGTGGACTGACTCTGCTCTTGAGGCTCAAAATGTATATCCTTGTTTAGTTTTGCAGGACTGATTCCTTCTGATACTGTATGGGTGGGCTGGTAGCTGCAGACTGCAGAGTTGCTTGTGTGTGCTGCTCCTGCTCTTGAGGCTCAAAATATATATCCTTGTTTAGTTTTGCAGTACTGATTCCTTCTTATACTGTATGGGTGGAGTGGAAGCTGCAGACTGCAGATTTGCTTGAGTGTGCTCCTGCACTTGAAGCACAAAATGTATATCCTTGTTTAGTTTTGCAGTACTGATTCCTTCTGATACTGTATGGGTGGGCTGGTAGCTGCAGACTGCAGAGTTGCTTGTGTGTGCTGCTCCTGCTCTTGAGGCTCAAAATATATATCCTTGTTTAGTTTTGCAGTACTGATTCCTTCTTATACTGTATGGGTGGAGTGGCAGCCACAGACTGCAGTGCTCCTGCTCTTGAGGCTCAAAATGTATATCCTTGTTTAGTTTTGCAGTACTGATTCCTTCTGATACTGTATGGGTGGAGTGGAAGCCGCAGACTGCAGATTTGCTTGAGTGTACTATTAAAAATCGTTCAACATAACACTACAAACCAGAATTTATGCTTCAAAACAAATACAAAACTACAAGCTGGAATCCTCTATATCAAGAGCATGACCCATATAAGACACTTGCATATTTAACAATACCTTACAACATGCACTCAAACTCTTCCCCTTAAGAGCAGAAGTGATTGAGGAAACTACTGCCCCTAGACAGTACCTACAATTAAGAACTTCTTTAGATGTTATGACCAAGTGTGGAAGTTCTGGGAAACATGATCCAGTAATACAGACTACCTTACTTAACCATAAACAGAAAGATAAGTATAATTAAGGAATCCCTAATCTAGTAACTTAAAAACAAACAAGTTTAACTGTCAGCTAAACCTCAAACACCAATCTAGAATTGCCCCCAAAAGCAAATAAAATAGTTAATCCCATGCTAGAAAATTTAATTGCTTATATCAGTAACAAACTCTCCAAACTAATCCACTCTACACCAGCTCTTCCCCAGACTCCCTTCCTCCCACAAATTAAGGCAATCACTGCAAATAACAAGTACAACCTAAACCCTTGTTCACTTCTTTCCCCACCTCCTAACATTAGCATTAAAGATATGTCCAAACCTCTCACTTATATTTATAATCTGTCAACTGCCTCAACATTAATTACATTACAATTCAAACATACTCTTATAGTCCCTTGTCCAAAAACTCACACACCTACTGGAGCTCATTGTGGCAGACCAATGTTCATTTTCTGCCAGTCATTAAAATTTTTGAAAGGTATTTTGTAAAGAAATGGTAGAGTATATCAACAAATATGGCCTACTCGTAAATCCTCAACATGGATTTTGTGAAAGGCATAATACCCTTTCCACACTATATACAGCCACTCACCACAGTTTCAGTATTATGGAAAAAGGTAAACTATGTGTTGGGATATTCATTAACCTTAAGAGAACATTTAAATGAGTCAATCACCACTTCATACAAAAATGTTAGAACATTTACTATAGCCCAAATGTTATATCCTGGCTGTCCAACCACCTTTCCACTGGAACTCTCTGCGCAGTAAATATTGGCCAACTATCCTCTACATGTAAATTCTCAGCAGCTGTTCATCAAGGGTCTACACTAGGTTAAATTAGGGATATAGAAACAGAAACATAAATAGGCAAGGGGGGGCTGGAGTTTATTGGAGGAAATCAACAAAGGAACCAAGGTATTGGGAGCAAATAACAAGGGAGGAAAAAGGGAAAAGAGTGGGATAAGGCTAAACAGAAGTTCAGATCCCAGGTTAGAGGCTGCCTTCCCTAGCAGGGACTGATAACAGAGTATTATAAAAGAGAAAAAGATAGGATAGTGCTAAGAGAAAGACTGATAGAGTTCGTAGGGCAAGTAACATATTGCATGATATCAACTATAAGAATCAATCAGATAGAGTTAGAAAAGACTGAGAAAAATAGGAATGAAAGGCAGCTTACCAAGGAACAATGGAAGGATTTTTGCATGGAAATGTTTGGATAGGTATTTCATACCCCAAGCAGACTTAAGAAGACCTTTCATCAGTATGTCTTATCTATGTATACATCAAGGTTTGATGGTAAAGAGAGAGGTAATCATGCAGGTTTTTTTCTGGGGGGGGGGGGTTTAATGAGCTGGCAGATTTTAAAACTTCCTTACACGGTACTTTGTCAGAAATGTTTAGAGAGCAAATGGTTGTAATTAAATAAATTATTCTGTTGAGCTGGGCTACATGATCTGAGGATCTGAACTGCTTAAACATAGTAACACCTCACTAAGTGTAATACTATTGACTGACAAAACAAGCAATTAATAAAAAACTGAAATCAAAATCTAAACCAAATTTAATTAAAATGTTGAACATTGTAAAAAAGATAAAAGAACTGGAGGTAGAATCTTTAAAAGGGGAAGGAACAAACTTCATAGAAATTTAATTTGTGAGAACAATGCAGGCAGAATAATGTTCAGGAGGAAGAGGATTGAGGTTTAAAACTAGGCAGAAACTGAGCAAATTATGTAATACTGTTATGAATGAAAGTTAGTAAAAATATAACATTTATGTATACTGCCTGAAAATAAGAATGAAAAATGTTACCATGAGTTGTCTTCTTTTCCATTAATGCATGTGTACCAATGCCATGAGATGATTTTATAAAGATATTTAAAAAAAGAGCCTGTGCTAGAGCAGATATTTTGTTCAGTCTTTATCAATGACATCACCAGTATAATCATCCCCAACTATCTGATGCTTTATGCCAATGACAGCCATCTTTATCACTTGTTTCCAACACAAAAATAGGTTGAAATAGGTTCATATGGTTTATACTAGGCTAATGACCATTAGGGCTTTTATAAACTTAACCAAGCAACCCAAATGTATCCCATGAGTTATAGTGCCTTAGAGGTTATTTTAAGGTGTCTGTATTAGTTAGGGCATTTATTTAATGGCTGCCGCTGACCATCAGTGACATAGATGTCAGACCAGGATGATTTCCGATTTCCCATCCACTGGTGCAGGTTGCACTTGAGTAGGGTTAGGGAAGGGCCCTGCTTCACATGGATAGCAAGCCTATTCCAGAGAATGATGATTCTCTGAGGTATAGCTGTCCCTCCAACATGTCCTATTTAAGTCAGAAGTAAAGTTTAAATCCTGTGGTTCTAGTGCTATTTGTTTTGTGAATATGCAAAATATCCATTAGAGTGGGATCCAAGGATGCCTTGTATGCCAGACATAAATCACTTCTCAGCAGTCTGTAGGAAATAGAGTATAGATATCAGGCTTTGAGGTGATCTGCAGAGGACATAGTGTTTATGCACTGTATTCTTTTTGTGAGGAACCTCTGTTGATGTCTCAGTTGCTGCATGTGTCATTCAGGTACCATACAGAAGGGCGTGAAAGAAAACATATAATTATATAATAAATCTACATATAAACATCCTACACTAGGATTTATAATTGATATAGATTTTTATGCTGACTGCAGAACACAAAATTTGGTTTATTTCAGCTTCTGCACTGTCCATCATGCCTTTTATATAGGCAAAACCAATAGGTGTCTAAAGGAACGTATCCTTGAACACCTTAGCGATATAAGAAATAAAAAAGACACAAGTGCTTTAGCAAAACATGTGGAAGAAGAAGATAGGAAACATATTTTTAATTTCATGGTTTTAGAAATAATAAATAAAAGTAAGAGGGGAGGTGATATAAGGAATAAGGTAGAGGAAGCAGAACAAAGATGGATTTTATTACTTTAGGCAGATAGGTCTCCTGGATTGAACAATGCTGTTTCCTTGAAACCTTTTTTAAAATCCGGACCACTAAAACATTAAGTAATATGGATTATTACATAAAATGTGTCTGTTATATGTATATTTTATTTCATCTTATGCAGAATATTAGGCAAATTAATGTACTGATGTATGCAATTCTAATTAGTCTATGTCATAGTTCTATATATGTTTTCATTGGTTGAACCATATTTTAAATACCAATGTTTTAACTGTTTTTATGAGTCTGAAGAAGCGATCAGCTGACTTAGATCGCAAAAGTGGTGTGAAACTGCAAGTGAACCATTTCCTACCTTGACTACTACATCTCAGTTACAACTTCTGGTTTTATAAAGGGCAGGCACTACTGTGAAGCTGCAAGTGATTTATTTCCTGGTGTGGATTATTCCATTTCTATCTTCAGCTGTGGTCTAACCATTGGTCTTTTCATTTTTTTACCATACAGAAGGGGGCATTATACTCAGTGATGAGTCTGATGAGGGCTGAGTACATTACCATGATGACTTCTCTGGAACTAGATGCCATACCCTCACTTAGAAGTTGAGTGACACAGAATTATTTTCTTACAAACCTAGACACATGTTGGTCAAAAGCTACACGAGTCTCCAAATCCCTTACTACTGCGTATACTTTTAGGGGTGTTTTATCAATGAAGTGGTTTCCATGGGTGGTCAACTTCCCAAAAGGTACTATTATGCATTTCTTAACACTGAATTTTAAACCATGGCTTTGACAGTAGCCATTTGTATATATCTGACCTTCCTGTAAGGTGTTAGTATTTTGGAGGGGTTTCTATGATTGCTTCTAGCTTGCAATCATCTGCAAATCTGGTAAACCAAAGGCCCTTGACATTGGCGTTGACTTCCAAAACATAGATGCCAAAGAGTAATGGACACAGCACAGAGCTCTGAGGGACTCCACTGGTGACCTGCCTCTTTGTGGAGATGGTCTCACCAATCCTAACTTCCTGGGTCCTTTCTGTGAGCCAGCTGGCTATACAGTGAGTTACACAGGAGTTTATGCCCAATTCCATGACTCTGTTTACAATCCATGAGTGGAGTAGTGTATGAAATGCCTTAGCTAGATCAACATAGGCAGTATGCATTATTTTGCCTTCACCTACTGCCCTGGTGACCTTCTCAAACAAGTCCACCAGGTTCAGTAAGCATGACCTGCATTTCAGGAAACCAAACTGGGTTGGTTCCAGTGTCTAAAGGTTTCCTATGTCATTGTTAATCCTTTCCATGATGATTCTTTCCAAAGCTTTACATATGAGACTAATCATACTAATGGGTTTCAAATGGTCTGTAATTTCCAAAATCCACTGATGGGCCACCATTGTGTAGAGGTATAACTGTCGTAGTATTCTCTTTGTGTGACATGAAGACTGTGTGGAGATTATGGTTGAATAGTGACACCAGTGGCCCCGTAAGGTCATATTTCAAGCTATTTAGGAGGCATCCTGGAATATTACTGAAGCACAACAAATCTGCATTCTTGGCCTTACAGAGCACATCTGAGACCTGTTCCCTATTGACAGATGGAGGGATTATGTTAGATAGTATTTCCTGGGCAGGGGGCAACTGAAGGTGAGAGGGTGGTAACGTTAAAGCTGAATTTGTCATCCAGAAGATAACTCCTGGTTCCATGATCATGGCTCCATTTAACAACAGTTTGGTACACTGTTGTGTGCTGCTTTTGAGGTTTTGGACATAACTAAAGATGGCCTTTTGATGGTCCTTGGCCTGGAATGCTATCTTTACCTCAAAATTTACTTTGGTGGACTCAGTCCTCTTATTTGTCTATTCAGTTTGATGAAAGAGTTTTTATCTTTTTGGTGTTACACTTTTTAACTTTAGCTATAACTTTTTTTCATTTGTTGTACAACCTGTTTAATTTTGGAATCTACCAGAATGGTTTGTTTTTTGAGTTAGTTTTGGGTTTACTTCTGGTAGGCACAGCAGCCTGTATGTAGTGATTGACATGGTTGTACAGAGCTTCGGCAAATAATTTCACATAGGTTGCTGTGTTATCTGGGTTTGTAGAGGCTTGACCTTTTGACAGGCTACCATTTAATAGAAGGTAGTTTGCCTTGGAGTAGTTTCAAACTGTTATAGGGTTTGCTAGGGTTAGAAAATAGATTAGTATTTCAAAGGAGACTGCTTTGTGGTCTAACCTTATTACAGAGGGCATATCACTTGGAGAGTAGCATTCTCCCATATTTGTGAGTACTAGGTCCAGTATGTTTGTACCTCTAGTAGTTGTATGCACTAAATGATACAGGGTGTTTGTGCTTACAAAGTCTAGGAATCAGTGTGCCTGCAAATTTGATGTCATGTAGGAGTCTCAGTTTACAGAGGGAGAATTAAAGTCTCCCATGACTATGGTATTTGGTTGCATGATGAGTGACTCCAATAGGTCAAAGCTAGAGTGATAGGTTTCATGGGGCATGCAGCGTGCCTACAGCTTGCTATATGTATGTATGGGACTTTGTCTATGGTAATCCAGATGTGGTGGAAATCCAGTGCATCATCCTGTTTAATCACTTTTTAATTTCTCCAAGTCTTTTGGGTTTCTAATACCAGGACGGGAATGGACCCCATTCCTAAGTCAATGTACGATTAAAGTTCATGAAATTTGTATTGTTTCAATCTTTGATGTCAGTTAAAAGTGCACTTCGGAGCACTCGCAATTTGCCCAGTAATGGCTGTCACTGGGTGTGGCGATTTCAATGATCAATGCTACTCTTGTATTCTTTTCTTGAACCACTATATCCAGTTTTCTAGCATCTATCTTTTGAACTGTTGGTAATGGGTGGTCCCATGTGATATAAACTTAATCATTTTCTATGATGCTTTGGGCTCATGTTTCCAGTGTTTTTCAGCTACTTCTATACCATAATGTTTGCACAATCCTCAGTGCAACAATCTTGCCACATTATTATGCCTTTCAGTATACAGTCCTTCTGCCATTAGTACGTTGCAACCTGCAACAAGGTGTGCAACTGTTTCCAGTTTGGTTTTACAAAACCTACATTTGTCTGTTTCTCTCACATGTTCAATGGACTTTGTAAACCAATGTGTATGTAGCCTACTACCTCGGGCTGCCAATATTAACCTTTCATCTCTTGGTTTGAATTCGCCTCTCCTTAACCATTCCTGCATTTATTCCTGATCAACATGAGGTTCTTCCAGAAATTTTCTATACCTGCAACTATATTTATGCTTTTTCTACATTTCTTGCTTTCTCATCTGGTCCTTCACCTTATATTCTTTCTTTTGTTTTTTGGCACATTCAGTTGCTGCCTGATTTTTATCCACTTCTGGTTTGATTTCCATTCCTGCTTGATGCCAATATGCTTCTGCTAAATTAAGCAAAGAAGTCATCTTAGATTTATTCTCCTCATGTTTCAAAACTTTCATTACATTTGGGTCTTGTGAGGTCATCAGATATGTGTGGAGTCCCATGATTGGAGATCTGTACATATAATCAATTTCAAGGAGGCATAGCCCTCCTTCAGAACGGCGAATATATAATCTTGGTATGCACTGATTTTTATAAATCATTTGGTGAGCATGAAGCATCCTTCTTGTTTTCCTATATACTCTATCTAACATGTTTTGGGGCTAGTCAATCACTCCAAAACTGTAAGTTAGGACAGGAAGAGCAAACTGGTTTATAGCTTGAATTTTGTTCCTAGATGTCAGTGCTGTTTTCAGGATTAATTTAAGTCTTCTTAAATATTCCTTACTAAGTTTTATTCGCATTTGTTTTGTGTTTTACTGTTGATCCTGCATCACTTCCCAAGTATTTATACACTCCCTCTTGCTCAGGTACTTTTATATCACATTCCTGTCCCATCTGATGTTTTCCTGATGCTGCAGTTTTTCTGCTTTAAAGGTTGCTTTTGCACATTTATCAAGACCAAATGACATTCTTATATCATCTGAAAAAGTGTTGACAACTTGCAGTTGTGCTTTCAGTTCTTCATGTGATGAGCTATACAGTTTTAAATCATCGACAAAGAGATGATGAGAAGGTTTTACACTTTGTTGTTTTCTAAGAGCCAAATTATAGCCATGGCCTAAGCTAAGTAGACATGCTAATGGGTTAAGAGTAAGGCAGAACAGCAGCGGTGATAGAGAGTCACCCTGGTATATTCCCCTTTGAATTTTTATCCCTGGGATAATAATTTGTTCTTTATTATGGCTTAATTGCAAAGTGGTCTGCCACTATTTCATGATCACTGTAATGTAATCAATCAGTGTAGGGTGTATTGTATACATTTTTAAGCACTCTTTTATCCATGAATGTGGGATACTATCCAATGCTTTTTTGTAGTTAATCCATGCCACACTTAGATTCTTCCCCTTTTTACACTTCTCCACTATGACTTTATTTAACAACAAATGATCCTTTGCTCCATATGACTTTCTTTTATTGCCCTTTTATTCTGCTGCCATAATTGAGTTTACTTCTAAATGACTACAAACTCTGTCAACATCAGTTCTCGTGTATAGTTTATATGTCATCGGAAGCCAAGTTATTGGTCTATAATTGTTAGGGTAGCTTGCAGGTTCACTCTTAAGTAGGAGCATTGGTTTTCCTATTGTTAACCAGGTTGGTATCTGTTCAGGGTGTGCATATAAATAGTTCTTACTCATGGCTAAATCTTCGTGCAAAGATGTTAATACGTTCAGCCAAAAATTAGGTACTGCATCTGGGCCTGGGATTTTCTAATTAGAGGCTTTTCTTAACTTTGTTTCAATCTCTCTGGCTGTTACTTCATCCCATTTCATATCCTGTACTTTTGAACCTCTTATTCTTCCTTTAACTTCTTCTATTCATTTATCATCTTTGTTATGTTCCACAGGATCTTCATAGCTACATCTCCAAAATGTATCTATTTCTTCTTGTTTTGGCGGTCTTTAAATTCCTTTTACCTTATTTCCCAACTTTCTATAAAACCTTTTTGGATCATCAATAAATTGCTTATTTTGTACTTTTTCTTTATATTTATTTTTGTATCTTCTAAGTCTTTCCACCCGTGCTGAAATTTTTAGTTTGTTAATCACCCTAGAGGTATACTTGTTACTGATGTAGAGCAAGACACCTCCACCTTTAGTCCCTGTCTGTGCACTGCTGGTCTAAATGTATGGAAGGGACTGAAGCCTTGCACTACCGGGGTATTCTCTGTGGCTTTAAATCATTTCTCAATGACTGTACCAATGTTTACATTCTCCATGGTGATGAGAGGTTGGAGGGAGTGGAGCTTCTAATTTAGACTCCTGGCACTGAGCAGCAGCAACTTTAGAATTCCTTAGATAGATTTTGCTATGTTGGAAGTTTTGTCAATTTGATATTACCTAACAAAGGCTCTATGGGGAAGGACAATATTTTAGCAAATATTCGAAAGGCTAGACAAGGCAGGTGCAGACCATCCTTGTCAAAGCAACATGTTTGTAAACCATGTCCTCCCATGCTGACAAATATAGTATCCCCCTAGAATGACACTGGAAACTAAGCCAATTATTAAAGTCAATCATCCTCTGCTCATATTGTGGCATTATCACTGGTGAAGGTAGAAAGCTGCTCAATGCTAGGCGCATACCAGCCTGTGAAACATAGTCTCTATAAGGTCTCCCTTCATATAGTCTAGGGAGGTATGTCGCCGGGCATTTACACCTACAATGAGTATGTCTGAATCATACTGGTATCTGTGGTGAAATGACTTGAGTGCATGAGTGGCTTGGTGGATCCTGACCACTGAGAGGCAACTGACCATTATTTTCTCCTTGTTCAGCCTGGTGAGTGGGGCATCAGTATGTCGTACAATGGAGTCCCCTATGACTAAAGTCTTAGTTAGTGTATTGGCTTGCTTTTGGGTTTGGTAGTTGAGGCTCTGCTAGGTATGGCTGTATGTATAGTGTTAGGTGTTGTTTCTGTTCAGTGCTTTCAAGTATGGTGAGGATTGTTTTCGTAGGTGGAACATCTGGGAGGTCTTTGGTGTTTGTGAAGATTGCATTTAACTGTCTCAACATAAGTAGGTCTATGTATGGGATGCATACTATGTGTAGTGAGTGTAATGTGTGTTTCTGACAACTAGATTATGAGCACTTGTACGCAAGAGTTTTGCCTCTGAAGACATTGTGTATGTACATCTCTTGCATACTGTATTTGTTTCTTTGAGGATTAAATGGTTGTCAGTGAACATTAGACAATTGTTATATTGTCTCAATATACCCATATGCATCAAACTGGCTATGGAGAAAGTAGAAAAGTGCATATCCATGATTTCAGGTCCTATTGGGAGAGCTACAAGGGTTTTGTGCACAAGGGGTTGGGTGGTCACTCAGTATTATGGATGTATAGAAAACAATAGGTGGGAAAAGTACTTAGCAATGAAAGGAGGGGAAGGAGGGATTTTGGAAGTCAGATTATCATAAGAGGCAGAGGCCAATGACATAGCCTTTTAAAGCCAAAACAGGGAAAGTGTGGGAAGTGTGAAAAAATTCAAGTTGCAAGAGGCAGGCTAGCTAGAGAGGGGATCCAGTCAAATAAAGTCAATACTGAAGCTCTAGCCATATGACTCTGAGCTACAGGTCAATGACCACAGTCAGGGAGGTTAGAATTTCAGAAACGTTATGTCTCAGTGGGGGAGGTGTGGAGCAGACACAAACAGGTGAACAGAATGGCACTGGAATGCAACTGTAAGCAGGTAAATGATGAGCATAATCTCAGACTCTAGCAGCAAAACTGGAATACAAACAGCTGTAAAAGCAGTAAAACATCAGTCCTGGAGCAAAATAAACAATACCCTCACTACTGCTATTTAACTATAGTCTAAGGCACAAGACTATGCAGAAATTTACCAGTAACACTTTTTAGAAAAAGTGTAGTAAAATGCCTAAAGGATGCTCAAATCTGCCAGCAGTTCACAGTTCCTCCATAACTGTGAATGAAATTATAAGACTAACACCCTAGATAGAGCTCAAAATACAAACAGCTAGCTTTTACAAGTAATTCTACTTATGGCTAAAGAAGTGTAGTATAATGTATAAACACAATCTTCTCACAAATGCAAATGAAGCTACAAGACTAAAGGTCACAGAATAAACTAAAAAAATGCAAATAGATAACTTTTTTGGCTTAAACATGGAAAACGCAGAAAAGTGCAAAAAGGGTATCACCACACAGATCACTAAGTACAACTTAAAACATTTAAGCACAAATTAAATAAAAGCTTTTTTTTCTTTCCTTTTCTATGGAAGGCTTGTTTCTCTCAGTACTGGGCTTTCCACATCTCTTTGAGTCCTGCATAAAACACCTCAAGTGGGAGTAGCTCTGTGCTTTATAATGCAGACTTGCTAAAGAGGTATCCAATCAAATAATCTAGACCTTGCCAAAGCTTTTTGACACAATCCCCCACTCAGGGATTATATATAAATTTACTGAGTTAGGCATAAACCCCTACATTGCCAGATAGATAGCAAACTGACTCACTGACATGGCACATATTGTCTGGATAGGTGAATCCACTTCTGATAAGAAACCTGTTACTAGCAGTGTCTCACAGGTCTCAGTGTTGGGACTCCTCCTGTTTGGTATATACTTCTCTGAAGTGAAGCCCAATGTTGGAGGCCCCTGTATCACCAAGTTCACTGATGACTGTAAGCTGGGAGCAGTCACTGAATCTCCAAATGATGTTGACATCCTACAGATAGGTCTAAGAATTAAAAAGGACTGGTGCCAAAACCATGACCTGAGACTGCATGCTAAAAAATGCATAATCATACCCTTCAAGAAAGCAGATATTCCTGCAAATTATAATATTGATAGCACAACCCTAAAAACAGACCCATTGGTGAGGGATCTGGGATCTATGAACACAGACAGACAGTAACCTAAACTTTGACTACCTGGTAGCTATGGTAGTGAGGGAATCCTTCTGTGTGGCTAAATTATAAGTAAAGGCATGACATCAAGATCAAAGGAAGTCATAATGCCAGGCATGACATCAAGATCAAAGGAAGTCATAATGCCATTGTACTCGCCTCTCATCAGGCACATAAAGTACACTGCTCCCTTCTGCATGTACCAAACCAGGTACTTACACCAATTGGAGCAGCCCCAGAGCTTTCTCACTAAAAAAATACAAAGCATAAGACACATTTTATGCAGACCGACTAAAGACCCCATCATTTTACTCCATCTCATATCATTTATTGTGAGGTGACTTATGCCTGACCTACAAGGCATTCTCTGATCTAGCCCTGATGAAAATGTTATCTATTTTCACAAAAAAATATACGAGGGTTACACATTCCATGGACCTGAATCATGTTGACTCTAACAGAACTTGCTGGAGAGACAGACTCGTATCCCAAAGGCTACTCCGTGTATGGAATAAACTTCCCATCTTTGTAAAACAAAGCCTGTCTTTCACTCTGTTCAGAAAGAATTCAGATAAATGGATGGGGAACCATAAATTCATTCCACGGGTACTGCCTATGTCCTTTATGGACAGAGGCAGTCTGTAAAATGAGTCAGGGCTCCAACACCCAAAAAAACCACTATCCTAATGCTACCCCATCCCATATCTAGGGAATTAAGGTATAATATTGTCATATCCTGGGCATTATTGGCTAGGCTTGTAAAAGCTCTTATGCCATTAGCCTAGTAATCACCTATGAAACCTATAAAGCCTTTTCTGTTATCTATTATTTCTTTATCTCTAACAAATTCCAACTGACCACTACCAAATCAGCAGTCATGCTGTTTTTGGTCCACTTAAAAACATTCACACCATAAAGATATTTTACTCCAATATGAACAAGACACCCCAAGAAACATGTGACTGCTATCTTGGTCTTCTTGGAACCTCAGTAACTATCTGTCAGCATACTGAATATGTAGTTGATAAAATCTCTACATGGCTTAAAGCTTCCTACTGTGTCTATTCATCTCAGCCTTGAGTTTAGGTCAGTACTAGCTAAAGATGTTTTATCCCCAGGCTACAGTACAGCATCGCTGTAATCTTGTTAAACTCAGAATTAAGTGCAAACCTCTTACAGACCAAGTTAAACAAAATATGCTGGTTTGTTAATCTATCTCTGTATACAGACCATCACTGTCTTAACCTACAAAATGCTATCTGGCTTCTTATAACTGCTAGGGCCACTTTCTTTCTGTTATGCTTTCCACTTAAATATCCTAATTAGAGATGTTACCCTTTACTCACAAACAAGCTACACCTGAAATCCTCCCATTATGACCAAAGAGAAAATGTGAATGGTAGCACTATGTTAAAGAAGACTTATTTTAATTATCACATTCGTGTCAAAACTGATCCCTGCCGTCTGTAAAAAGTTCCCATGGAGCTAACATGTGAATGCAACTATGAGCCATTCAGAGAAAAAAAAACTTCAGGACATGAATAAATGTTAATGTTTCAGAGACAAGGGCTAATGTTTCAAACATGGAGCACCACCATTGCAGTCCAAGAAGTCTCCCCATAATACAGTTGATTTATCATATACAAATCCTTAGATAAATCACTCATTTTTCCTCCTATTTCCTTCCATCCAGACATTCTTCTGTTTTATTTTGCTTTTTCTTTTTTTCTGTGTTTTAAATACCTATCAGTAGTATATTACATTCTATTTAACTAACTATTGTCATTGTCTGCATGTAGACTGTTCTGGGTTCCTCTACCTATTGTTTCTTATTTTACCTACTTACACTAACATATGAGAGTCAAACTTCATAACTCTATCAGTTTTAAAGCATATCTTGCAATCTTCACTGAAATGCAAAACCACTTTAATATGTAAAGATTGTTTACTCTATCACTGTTAAGATTCAGAATTATCTCATATATATATATATATATATATATATATATATATATATATATATACTGTACGTAACTAAGAATTGATTGTCATATACACTGCATTATAATATTACCATCTACCACAGTTGTAAGGAGCTCCCCTGTCCCCTTTAACCCTGCATGCAACAGTTCATTGTGAACTTGCTTTATAGCTAGAGATCCAGGTCATGGCTGAAAAGGGTCTTTGGACCAGCCTACCTCACCAATTAACAAATTCAAATAAAATAAAACTATAAAATAAGGGTAAAGGATGTTACTAATAGTAGGTATTGCAATGTTAACAAGGTAAATTAGTTTATACACAGAAGCTGGCAAAAATAACAGATGCCCTGCTCAAATGTCTGGAGGCATATTCTTTCATACCACCTGAAGTCCCAAAGCCTCAAAACCAGACAATCATAGCTTTCAAGTAATCGGCCAGCTGGAACCCATAATAAAGGTGCTGGAAGCCCTAATTTACAACACCATGCTTCCACACATTCTCAGCTGCTTTATATAAACAGCAGTCCTAGGCACACTGAATGTCATACTAATAGTACTCAGTCTGAACTTCCTATATATTTGCTGCTGTCAACTCTGTGATATTTATATCTGCCTCATCCTGACTTTTATGACCTAGAATACTCAATATTAATAGAGCATTCTGGAATTGCTAGAATCTCCTTGTGTTCTGACTAAGAGTGCTTCTCAAACAATCTGGAAATATAAAGCAGATAAGTATATTTTTGGCACTTTAACTGTTCAGAGTTCTGCACTGTCTTTATTTTTGCTTTACTGAATTATTTATATATTTGCTGGCAGAATTTTGTTTTCTGATCTGTGCTGAAACTTTTTTCTCCCAACCTAATGCTGTTGTGTTCTTAAAGTTGGTAAAACTGGTCTAACAGCTTTTGTGTTATCTGATTGTCTCAAGGCTTGGCTTTTGTCTTACTGGTATAAAAATATTGCCTTTTTGTAAATTAGGGTTATTGTTGTTGTGTTTTTAAAGTTGGTGGCTTTTGCAGTTGCCTACCCCTACTGTAAATTTGATCCGGGACACTCCTCCCAGTCCCATTTCTTTAGCTCATTCTACCTAATACAGAGATCATTTGGGAAGGCCAAACCCCTTAGTCCCTTAACCTTGAATTATCCTCTGTTACTGTTCTCTCCCTTTTTACTTTATAAATACAAAAAAAACCCACTTTATTCAGATGCTTATATTTTTCTAATTTGTGTTTCTTTCTACTACTCTGTTACTGCATCTTGCTTGCTTTTTCCTGCTACTTGCTGCCTGTTCTCTAAAGTGTTCAACTGCATCTTTTTTGTTGCATTTATTATTGCTTGTTTATAGTGTGTCTAAATTGTTAAATGTTATTCTAAGTTCTTAGTTTTGGTTTAAGCATTTTGGCTTTAGTGCCACCCCTTAGCTCTCCCTGGCCTTTCTCCCTCAGATTCTGACAAATATGGATGAACAATTTCCTACGGTTTCTCCTGCCAGTCTGGTTGATATGGGCAACCTGAGAAAGTGTACACGTACAACCATCTACTACTACCCCCTAGGAACACAATTTGTGAGACATGCAATTACATTAGGAACCTAGATTCCAAGATATCTCCCCCTCAAGCCAGTATATCTGGCACCAAAAAGGTCAACACAATCACTACACCTCAAACACCACCCACACATACACAACACACACCTTCATATGCGGAGGTCCTCCACATAAACATACCCAAACAAAGGAGACCTCTGAGGCAAAAACACACACGATCTCCACAGCCCTCCACACCACATACCACACATAGTCCACATACCTGTCCCTCAGAGCCACTAAGGCTTCACCATAAACCCAACTATTAAGTCAAAGGGGACTCCACTGTGAGAAACACAGATGTGCCTCTCACCAGGCTGGATAAGGAGAAAGTCACAGTTAGTTGTCTGTCAGGTGCCAGAATCCGCAACATCACATACGCACTCAAGTCTCTCAACAACAGGTACTGTTATGACTCTGTCATAGTTCATGCTGGCATGAATGACTTGAGACATATCTCTTTGGACTATATGAAGAGAGACATGATTGAGCTCACTGATTGTGTGTCCCAGGTAGGTATGTCCCTAGCCTTAAGCAGCATTCTACCATCACCCAGAATGATTCCTCAATACAAACAGAAAATGATTGACTTTAACAATTGGCTTACTTTCTGGTGTCATTCCAGGGGGATCCAGTACCTGATAGCCTGGGAAGATATGCTTGACAGACCACAATGCTTTGCCAGAGACTGCCTGCATCTGTCTCACCTGGGCTTCAGGCTTCTGGCAAAGGCTCTTGCCTCCCCTATAGTGCCTTTTTTAAGAAAAGTGATGAGGTTAAAACTACCAACATAAAAATTTCTACAAAACACAAATTAAACATCATGCTGCTAAACGCTACGAGTCTAAACATGAAACTGCACTCATTGCAACCATTCCTAAACCTGGAAAATGCTGACATCTGTGCAGTCACAGAAACCTGATTCAAAGCTGTGGAGAGCACCCCAGCCTTACCTGGTTAGTCATCCTATCATACATTCAGACCCTAAACTGTGGGCAGTAAAGCCAAAGGAGGTGGAGTGTCAATATACATTAAAGATATACACACCTCCAGGCTGGTCAAACAGTATGATGCATAGGAGACACTCCAGGTGCAGTTAACCATCGACAAGACTCCTATTCAAATCATAGCTAGCTACTGGCCTCCAAATCTGGCTCAAGATACCCAATCCGCCTATTTGGACCTGTTTGAATCTATCAAGATTCAACCCTTTACCCTGCCTTGGAACAGCTAGTCGATACCCCCACAAGAGGTGATAATATCCTGGACTTGGTATTAACCAACATGAGTAACCACTGCAGCACCCCTATACTATCATCCTCCCTGGTAAGATCTGACCACAAAGTGGTCACATTCGAAGTCACCATCTTCCTCAGCCATCCTCTAGCTAGGATCAGGCATAAAAACTTCTACAAAGCTGATTACAGCCTCCTGAGAGATGGTATAAACAGCTTCACAGCCCCCTCCCCCTCTGTAGGAACTGGCACCAATATCCAAAACTACACCAAAGCACTATACAAGCATTTATATAGATGCATGGAATCAGGAATACCCGACAGGACTAAATCATCCTCCACAAGGAAGAGTAAGCCTGTCTAGTGGACATCTGCAATAAATAAACTATAACACAAAAGGAAAAAATTGCTGTCCGGGACCAAGAAGAAGCAAGTGCCCAATTGGAAGCAATGTCTCCTTAGCTTGAACAAGCAAATAGGAGCACTAGTGAAATCCTCCAAAGCAAACTTTGAGTCCAAATTTTCCACATCTACTAGAGACAATCATAAGCCCTTCTTCACATATGTCCACCACCTCAAAGGAAGCACCCAGATCTGTTCAGAACTGGTGGTCAAGGACACCACGTATACAAATGCCGTAGATATAGCAAACTTGCTGGATGACAGATTCAGTGAAAACTTTACCCCTCTGTTCACCCATCAGTAAATCAGGACATCTCTAGTACCTGCCCCCTTCCCCTTATATCTAGGGAACAGGTCATCACTGCTCTCTCAAAGGCAAAAAATACAGCCTCCATGGGACCCAGTAACATTCCAGGCTGCATCCTATATGAACTCAGGCAGGAACATGCAGCATTATTAGGCACCCTATTCAAATAAAGCCTCAGCACTCACTTCACATCAGCTGAGTGGAGGACAGCCACTGTCATTCCTTTACACAAAGGTGGAGCGTCCACTGATCCAGGAAATTATAGACCCATCAGCCTGACTAGTCTGATCTGCAAGGACATGGAATGGGTTATCATGGACCTCATTAGCAAGGACATTGGCAACCTCCAAATACTTGATCCAACACAGTTTGACTTCATCAAGGGGAGGTCATGTCTGCAAAACTTGGTCGACTTCTTTGAGACAGTCTCCAAAGCTATGGACGAGGGGAAGACAGTGCACATCTTCTACCTTGACCTGGCCAAAGCCTTTGATACTATTCCCCACTGTGGCATTATAGATAAACTCTCTCAACTAGGCATCAATCCATATGTTACCAGATGGGGTAGCGAACTGGCACACTGATAGAATCCACATAGTCAAAATATGAGAAGTCACCTCAAGCAATTGACCCGTAACAAGTGGCATACCCCAGTGTTTGGTCTTGGGGCCTCTGTTATTTGGAGTACACTATTCTGAGATGTACGCCAAAACCAGTGGGCTATGGCTGACCATGTTTGCAGATGACTGCAAGATGGGTGCTGTCATCAGTTCCCCTAGTGATGTGGACATCCTCCAGGAGGGTCTCACTCAGACAAATGATTGGTGCCAGAATCATGGCCTCAAGCTGAATACTAAAAAGTGCATCATCATCATCATCCCCTTTGGGGAGAGTGACGTTCCCACAAATTATCCCATTAATAACAACGTCCTAAGCATGCAATCAGTCATGAGGGATGTGGGCACCCAGGTTGATAGTAACTTGACTTTTGACAACCATCTTGCTTCCGTTGTATGGAAAGCCTCCTACATGACCCACCTCATAAGTAAGGGTATCTCATCCAGGGACAAGGAGGTCATAACATCCCTGTATTCTTCCCTTATAAGAGGCCCATTATTGAGTACAACTCCCCTTTTGGCGTGTACCTCATAAAGCACATACAGCAGCTGGAGAGACCACAGAGGTTCCTCACCAGGAGAATCCAGGGCCTCAAACACCTACCATACACAGATAAGCTAAAAGCCTATCCCTCTACTCGGTTTCATACAGATTCCTCAGAGGTGACCTCTGTATGGCATACAAGGTGATCACGGACCGCACCTTGATGGGACTGCTGCATATCCGCAAGTCAAGCTCAACTCGAGTAACCCACATGCACGGCCTCAACCTGGTCTGTGCCATCAACAAGACTTGTTGGCGGGACAGATTTGTGTCCCAGAGACTCCCCCTGTATGGAATAGACTCCCTCTCCACAACAAGCAGAGTACCTCTTTACCCCTTTTTAAGTGCAATCTGGATAATTGGATGGGAAACAGAAAATATACCCCTGGGATTCCACCCATGTCCCTGCTGGACAGGGGCATCTGGTGCAGATTTGTGTAAACATGGCCTAATCTCTTGGCTAGGTTTATAAGGGCTTCAGCACCAATAGCCTAGTTGCCTCCTATGATTCTATGAGCCTATGAATATTTACTGTCATTGTTTATTTTGCCCTTTCAATTAGACTTTTACCATTTTATTCTGGCAGTTACCAGTTAAACTCCCACTAAACTTTCTGGCACATGATAGCATCAGGTTATGTTCCATCAGATGAGTGATCCCACCTGAGGAATAAATTGCAGTTTTAAAACACAAAGATTGTGGACTGCATTTGGAAAAGGAAAAATTCCTTGAAGCCAACAGCTGTTGCAGACTCCTTTTAATGGAAAGTTATATCATGTTATGGGTACTTAATTTTTATTATACACTCATGGTACACTTCTCCCTCCTAACAAAAGTAAACTAAAAAAATGTTATTTGGATGCAAGCTACATGTAAGGGGCCTGGTACTAATGACAGACCATCATGTAAGAGCTGTGGTGGGAAAAGTGCACCATGACTGTATAATGCAAAGTAAGTACCCATAACATGGCATACCTTTGTATTATACAGTCATGGTACACTTTTCCCTCCCAACAAAAGTAAACTAAAAAAATGTTTGGACCTGCTACTAATGACAGACCATCATGTAAGAGCTGTGGTGGATTTGTAAGTGGTTGCCCCCCATCATAAAATAAAACATACTCATAGCTTCATGGAAGAACATGGCTGTTTTACTAACAAATGCTAGCATTAGATCACAAACCTCTAAGGAAAAGAGTGCAACTAATTCTTTACTAATGATCAACACATAGCATGTCTACCTTGGAAGGACATTGTGTAATAATAATACTGCTCCGCTGTAATGATTATGCTTATGGAAACACTTTCCTACAACATTACTCTGCTTACTTTTTCCACTTTCTGGCTGAAAACAGGAGACAGCACTCTACTGACTACTTACAGAATGCGTCCAGTACAGAGCTGGCATAGCCCAATTGCGCTGACTTTGTTCCCACCCATCCTCTAAATCATTTCCCTTCTAACTAGTTATTAGATCCACAGTAATTTCATCCAGTCAAACATGGTATTTTGATAAGCTGGATGGAACCACTCACTCTACTGCACTCCTACAAACTCCCTTATCTGTAGTATTACACTTTCCCAAATAATACATATAACAGACAAACCCCATCATTCCAACCACAACTACTCTCTTCACAAAATGTGCAAAATAGTATTTAATTTAATGCTTTCACTAATAGCAATGGTCAAAAATAGTCTGGTTAAATAAATTGTAATGTGTAAACTTTTGCCATATTTTTGAAAGCAACATTTACTTTTAAGTAACTGACATCAAATCAATAGAAGTGCTAATAATATACCTGTATAAACATATCAGTACGAACAAAATCCAAAGTAGTAAAATGTTTCTTGTCAGGAAAATATAACAGATATGTTTAACTGCAGATAAAGAAAATAAAGACCAACTTTTGAGATAGGTAGGTAAAATGCCACAACAGGTGACAATTACATCTTTAAGGAAGAAGCATCCTTGTTTATACATTGATTGAACCATATTTTAAGGCAGAGATAAATGTTTTTATACAAAGAAATTACTTTATTTTCAAAAATGTGAGCAAAGATTGGTTGTTCACTTTTACATGCTTGTGGTAAATCAAACAGTGCCAGCATAAGCTTGCCTGGCTCCAAAATTGCTACGGTATATATATTAAAAAAAGCTATAGATGCCATAGTCTTCACAAAAAATTAGTGAAGAAACAAAGTAACAATCTACATTGACATCAAGTAAACCATGTCAATGCATACAACAGTTTCCCAAAATAAACTATATATCAAAATTGTAAAGTCATTTAGAAGACTCAGTAAGTACATTTAATATGTAAAGATCCTCACAAAAACACCCAGCTACAGATGTATGTATGTAAGTATGCCCTTGTGGGGCTTTTTCACGCCTAGCCAAATTCCCTATCAGAGCTGAGAATCAAACCTCTTACCTTCTACCTGCCCGATAAACAACTTAACCATCATGATAACTCCAGGTGGAAAAGCATTACGCAGGTGTTCCTGTGTGCAGTATATTTTCAAGGCATTTGTGGACACCATGGAAGAGGAGATAAAGGAAAAATGAAGTTCTGTGATACAGTGGCATTACTTTAAAACAGTTAATCATTTTCTTTTTTAAATAATTTCATTATGCAACAGCAATGAAGCAATATATGACATTTAAGTGTGAGTACCACAGGTTTACCCACACCATCTTAAGTATCTAGTAGCCACACAGACTTATAAACTACAACTAATAGCAGTATTGTTCCTTAATAAATTACCATCTGCATAAGTGCAGACAGATCAGTCTAATTTTGCTTGTTAGTCCCAAATATGACAACAAAAAGTCAGTCATTTAAATCATTTATTTTTAATAACCACTTTGTCCTTTTCTGGATCATAGGAGATCCAGAGCATACCCCAATAAGCAATAGCTGTAAGACAGAGAAGTAATCCTAGACAAAATGCCAGTCCATTACAAGGTACTCATACCTCACATGCACATCACATAAGCTCCTACGGGCAATTTGAAGTGCCCTCACCTCACTTATTAACATGTCTTTGGTATGTGAGCAGAAACCAGTGACCATTGTGAAAACCCATGTGGATGCAAGCAGAACATGAAAACTACACAGAGGGAAACCCAGCTGGAAAATGAGCCACAGAAGAGAGCACAGTGAGACAGTCAGTGCTGTCTCCAGTAAGTCAACCACAACTAGAAACATTTAGATGCAAAAACTTAGATAAATTGTTTGCGTACAAAGGACACAGGGACCGGATCCCCTTTTTATATGCCATGAGACCAGTTTTCATGTCAAAGAACTTTGCTCTGAAGTAGCTATGTGCTAAAGGAGGGGGTAGCGTTTAAACTTTTCAATGGCATTGTCAAATGAACAGTGTAACAAATGTTACCAAATGGCATAGTGCTTTGTATAATTCCATACCAGTTTGTCTCCTGAAATGTGAGAACAGACATGTCTTAAGTAAATACCCAGTCATTTACTTTAAACAGCAGCTGGTGACAATAGGCAAACAAGGGCAAAGACAGTTACTTAAACAACACTAGGCTACATTCTAGGAATAGAAATAATGGAGGCAGATTCCAGCATGGGAACTAAGCATGGTCAGGAATAAAATTCATCCAAGAAATTAAGTGAATGATTCTGTTATTGATGATCATTATGATGAAAGAAATAGCAAACTCAAGAATGTTAAGATTAAATATTGGAGAAGCATTAAAAAATTAAATAACTTGTGGAGCTTTTAACAGACACACACAGACAGAAACACACACACACACACACACACACACACACACACACACACACACACACACACACACACACACACACACACACACACACACACACAGTATTACAGTCTAGCCCAAGGTAAAATGTTAATTAAAAATAAGGCACTTTGTAGAAAGACAAAGGTAAGGGTAGCACCTGCAAAACAATGCAATGTTGTGTCTCTTTCGGCGTTTTCCCGGTTAGGGGTCGCCACAGCGGAACTCCGGTCTGCTAATGATAGGTAGTTGATTTTTACAGGCTGAGTTACCAGCCCTGATGCACAACCTTCAACGAAGGTACGCCCATTCATGCATGTCTCCACGCAGAAGACGCTCTAGCTGAGAATCGAACCGGACAGCGTCTTACTGTGAGGCAATAACACTACCACAGCACCACCACCACAATATTCCCCTGCAAAACAATGCAATATATCCTGAAAATGAGAGCTGCCCCTGTCATACAACTGTTATTCAAATAATTCAAGTGACCATCTAATGTAGCTGGGAACCAAGGTAGCACTGAAGAGTTTAGTCGGTAGTCTGGACTGGTGTCAGAAGGACAATGTAGGTGGCTGCACAACATGATTGTTACTGTAATGATCTGTACTCATGCAAAATGGATAATTTTATAATTTAATATGTGGTATCAAATTAAAAATGTCAGCCTAAATGAAGTTACTGAGCTCAAAAAACAGCTCTGTGAAGTTATGCAAACAATGAGGAAGGAAGAAGAAAACCTGTCTTCTTTGATAGTATCACCACCAGCCCCAAGGATGACATAAGCAGCAGAATGCCTTTTTTGTTGTTGTTGTGTCTTTCGGCTTTTCCCGGTTAAGGGTCGCCACAGCGGAACTCCGGTCCGCTAATGATTGGCAGTAGATTTTTTACATGCTGTGTTGCCAGCCCTGACGCACAACCTTCAACGAAGGTACGCCCATTCATGTATGTCTCCCCACAGAAAACGCTCTAGCTGAGAATCGAATAGGACAACGTGTTACTGTGAGGTGACAATGCTACCGCACCACCACCATCGCACATTTCTTTATTTCTACATGCACATTTGCCCTGTTAGAATTTTTATTGCACATCAAACCAAAAAATGGCGAAAAAACACAAGAACTGGAAAATAAAAAAACAAGAAAGCCGGAAGCACGAACTGTCAAACCACTGAAGGGTGATGAAATAATAAGGCTATGTTTAGTTATAAGAAGAATTTTGAGCTCAGTAAGTTATTTGAGCATCTCCCCATTACTGATAATATTACTAAAAGGGGTATGTTCCACTGTAATGGCTGTACACAGTGTAGATACATTAATGAATGATCCAATGTTGTCCTTAGGCACAATGGTTTGCAATTATGAGCAAAAAGGTACATTTACCTACCATTCAACATTTGTGATTTATTTAGCTACTTGTGATTCTTGTCAAAGTTTTTATGTAAATGAAACCATCAGAAAACTATGCACACGAATTTCTGAGCATTTATTAGCTATTAAAAATAAAGATGTCACAAATGCTCTAGCTAAACATTCCTTAGTTTGCACCAACCTTAAGAAGTTTGTACTGTTTGTAATAGATTATTTAATCCCTAGTCCTTACTGTGGTGATTTCAAGAACTTTTTGGAAGTCAAATTAAACTGGCAGATTTTTTTGCAAGCCGACAAGGTGCCATGTCTTAATGAGGCAATTAATATTAAATGCCTCTTGCAAAAATGTGATCTTTCCTGTTTTTATTATCTTTATTACACTTTGTTACATTTTGGAGTATTTAATATTTTGAGAATGTTTTTATATGTTGCATTTTTACAATTTTTATGTGTTGGTAACTTTTAGAATTTATAGAAGTCTTTCGGCTTTTCCAAGTTAAGGAAAATGATTCGCTAATGATTGGCAGTGGATTTTTACAGTGCCGAGTTTCCAGCCCAACACCCAACCTTCAAAGAAGGCACTCCCATTCATGCACGCACCTACCTGCATGCCTTTAGATATCATTCAACCACGGGGAGGACATGCAGACTCCACACAGAAGGCGCTCCAGCTGAGAATCAAATGGGAGAACCTCTTGCTGTGAGGCGACAACGCTAACCGCTGCACCACTGCAGCCATAATTTTGTTTAATTAATCAATTTTGACTAGCACTTCTGTGGCATTACATTGGGTTAAAAAGGCTAGGCTTAGAATGACCTCCGGGTCAATAGCCTAGTAATCTCCTATGATCCTACAAATTGTTTTCATTCACATGATTTGGTTCATGTGTATATAAAGGGTTTTCTTATATTACACTAAAGCTGTAGAAGAAGTTCAAATTAAATGAAAGAAAGGGCTTAGCTTCATTTCTTTACAGTCCATTGTGTTTATTATTTTCTTATAATTTCAGTAGCCATGAGTGGTTTGACAGTTCGTGCTGCCCCCCCTCCCCCCAGTTTTACTGCACAGCCTAAATTTGAATGGGAAGTGCTCTTCGTCCTTTCTTGTTCTCAGTTATGTATTTAGAAAGACAAGATCATGCACAAGGTAGGTTGTTTTATAACTCTAGGCACAGAGAAAACATACATTTACTTACGTTTAAATAACTCAAAAAAAAAAAACTTAAGTCCAGCCATTTTTCATGGGCATTATTATTTTGTTTCAGTGTAGACACACAGCATTAAAACTCCAAAAACAGAATATTCCATTGGTCTGATATATAATCAGGAGGATCAATATGAACAGCATACTAAGAGTTTTACTGCTTTTTCACTTTGCATGTTCAAGAAGAATTGCACTGCAACAGGCTTTAAGAACTATAAAAGTAACTATAACTGGTAATAACTGTAGAAAATACTGAAATATCCATCATCATTAATTTCATGGATAAGAGGAATGCTTGTTGAAGTTGAGTCATTTATACAACACCAAAAGTACTGGATTTATGAGACAGTGTTCATTTATTAAACTTTTCAATCAGCTGTGATTGCTAGGATGTTGTGCCTTTAAACCAATGATATTTAAATGAATGCATTTATGATGAATGTACTACACTGAGGATGCCAGGGGGCAAAACTGGTCTGTTTGGTATATATCCTGCTTTTCACCACTGTATTTGTCACTATGATGTGGCTGTTCCTACTGAGAAGATAAAGTTTCTTCATTTTTGCAATTCATCTGGCTCGCATGTTTTTGTTTTATTTAGTGCTGGACTTGTTCTTTGGTGTATCTATTATTTGGTTTGGTCCGTGCACTAGTTGGGCTATGTTAGAAAAATATGTATTAATGTGTGTATGCTTAATGCCAACTAACAATCAAGTATTTTAATACGCTTTTCATTCTATTTTCTATGCACTGTATTTTATACAAATTGAGTTTCAAATGAGACTGAAAAAGATGCTTTTTGAAAACTGCAGTATGCTTTCTGAAACTTGCAAGTTGCCCTCTGACCTAGTAACTGCTAGCACAGCAATATTCTTGTTTATGCCTTGTGGAAATGTACTTGAGAAGCAGGTGTTTATCTGCTAGGTCAGAAGCAAATGAATGAACAATGCCTTATATTATAAATGTAATGATTAGAGACAAACAGCTCTGTCTAGAGGAGCGGAACCTCTGCAGCTGTAGTAATTTAGAGATAAAGTAGATAAAGGATTATTAAAGAAATGAACTGCTAGCATTGTGCTTGATTTAGCCATAGTATCTTGAATGTAACATAACATGTATCTAACTGAGAGTAACCAAGGCCATGTTGTTTTCCTCAGGAAGTTTCACATAAAAAATGATAAATCAGCAGAAATTCATGGGAAAGATGGTCAGCAGATGATGATGAAAAAGGTGGTAATCTGTTACGTCAGCATGGTAGGACTTGATTAATTTGAGAATGTATAAAAATGAAAGTATTTCCTGTTTCTGGTTAGACAAACTGTATTAGCACGTTTTTGTCTCCTTGCAGCAAGATTGAAGTGCCTTAACCTGAACCTACCGTGTTTTGATAATTTTTAAAGTAGATTTACTTAAACATTTAGTCATTATTTTTTCACTGTTGATTTCTTATGCGTTTGAATCTAGTGTATGTATTGAGTAATTGAGCATTTGCTCTGCAATTAATCAATTGGTAAGCTGATTGCTTTTTATTCAATTTATTTAATTGATTCATTCTAGCGCCAAAATTTATATAAAAAGGCTCTTATTGTTTGTCATTATTACTTCTGATGAAGCGTAGAGTCATCTACGCGAAAGCGCTTAATCCATGTTTTTATACTAAATAAAGAGCTTCGTTTTGGAATACAACAGTGGTGATTTTTCCATCGTGGTGAAACCTCTTGTATATTTTCTTCATTGTTTCCTGGTAGTTTTGCGGGAGGTTTCTTTGTTTTTACAGCAGCGATTATTTGTTTTCTCTTTTTATTCTGGTTTTTGTTGCTGCTGGTTCTACATGATGGAGCAAGTGGATATTGAATTGGATTTCCATCCAGAGACGAGGGAAGGCTCTTCTCCTTGGGGCCGTTTGCTGCATCAAAGCGATAACCCTTTATTGACTCTGGAATTAACCAACAACAGTTGTCCTAACCACACGCCGAGCAATGGTGAGAATTTGTCTGATTTCAATAGACTTACTAAAGAACTACATGATGATTTGTTTAAACTGCAAAGGTATGCATGGCAAAGGCAACATCTCGAAGCTTGCCTGCATTTCCGTATTGTTCCCAGAGGAATGCGGGTATTTTGTATGCCCACCTACGGAGAAAGCCATCCGATTCTCCTTAGGAAATGGCAAGACCTCAATATAGAACTAGGCTTCAGTTACATGAAGCTCCTCATTGACTATTTCTCCCCACTGGAGACGGACCTAAGAAACAAAGTAGATGGTATGTATAAAGATCTATGTGAGCGCTTTAACACAGACTATTGCATGAAAAGGTTGGACAGTATACGTATGCAAGTAAATTTATTCAGCGAGAGGCTAAAACAAACGAAACAGAGAAAACTGTTGAGAGATCATAATGATTTTGCCCTCGGACAAGTGTTTGTTTGGCCGAGAACACAGCATACAGATCGGACCACAGTTAATAACAGCAATGTATCTTTTCCTTTGCCTATTGAGCCTTCAGTTGAAGGCATAATTAGTTCTGAGAACACTATTACTCCATCTACAGCAGGGCAAGTGACACGTACAGAACAGCATTTTCCAACAATACAAAGTGTCAACATTTCTATTATGGACACACCTCCTCCCAACCAACAAGCCCTTCGAAGAAACCAATCAGAGGCTTCTCTTGGAGCCAGACCTAAAGTTTCTGCTCAGGATAGCGGCCGTTTTTTACTGTTTCCAGTGAAACAAACTTCACATGTGAGGGGTCGCTCAAACAGCAGGGGACCACGAAAGAGGAAATTTTCTGGAGAAAAGTATGCAATGACAAGAAAGACAAGGAACTGAATTGTTTAACTTATAATCTATCTGACTATGTTCTCACATATTCTGACTTAACATTGCTGAACAGAGGACTGAATTTCATTCCTTCACAGTCCAGAATACTCAGTGATACTTTGATAGACCTGAAACTGTTTGGCCGAGCAGTAGCTCTAAAATTATTTTTTAAAGATAAAGATTGTATGCAAGTGAACAAGTATACTAAGGGCTTTAAACGTAAAAGTAATTTTCTATCCCCTATTCCCACTAATGTTGAGTGTTTCATGAAACTTTGTGAAAGAGATTTTTATGATCTCTTTCTTTCTAAATCGAAAAGGAGCACTTATTTTAATTTAACACCACATGAATGTGAATCGTTAAACATGCTTAGAAAAATGCACAATGTAACGATAAAACCTGCAGACAAGGGTGGTGGTGTGGTACTTTTGAATACATCAGATTACAATGACAACATGTCGAGACTACTTGCAGACAATAGTACATATGAGGTTATTACATCAAAGGAAGCATTAAAAATCATTCACAATATAAAACAAGACCTATATGATTTGATAATGTGTAGGCAAATTAGTAGAGAGATTTATGATTATTTTCTAATTGAATTTCCTGTCATACCCCTGATTAAAGGTTTGCCTAAAATTCACAAAAATGTAATTCCAATACCAATGAGACCAATAGTCTCAGGTGATAGATGGGCTACCTCTACTGTTTCTTTTTTTTTAGAGAGTATATTAAGACCTATAGTGGAAAATATACCCACTATTTTGAAAGACTCTTATCAGTTATTAGAGCATTTAAGTAAACTGAATTTGGTTAAAAATACCTCAGATTATCTCTTCGTGACCCTAGATGTTAAGAATCTATTCACAACCATACCCAATGATTACGGTATACAGGCCATAAGGGAGGTTCTAGTAAGTAATGCCAGTTTTAGCAATGATAGACAAATATTGATTGGCCAACTCTTAGAACTAGTACTAAACAACAACATCTTTATATTTAAGGATAGGTACTACTTATAAAAATGGGGGGTTGCCATGGGCACCCCCTGTGCCAATACATGCGCAAATTTAGTTGTCTGTCACTGGGAGAATTGTTTTCTCTTCAATAATCCACTTTTTAAGAAAATTTTATTTTATAAAAGATTTGTGGACGATATCCTAATTATTTGGGAGGGGACCACGTTAGAGTTCCAAACTTTTCTTGCTTACCTAGAAGCCACCACTACGTCCTTAAAATTTACCATTGAGGCATCTCATGATTACATCAAGCTCTTAAATTTAACATTAAGGTTTTCTGAGTATGGTACAATTATTTCATCTCTTTACAGGAAACCTACATGGAGAAATACCTTGTTAAGTTATGATAGTATGCATCCTAGGTACATGTTTCCAGGCATAGTAAAAAGTCAATTCATCAGACTTACCAGGATTTGTAAAGAACGTAATATTTTATTGATTGAGGCCAGCAAGATGGAAGCTCTATTTATAGAAAGAGGTTATGATCGCAACAAAGTAAGGGACATTAAAATCAAAGTATTAGGTCTTATGGAACTTGAGAGAGACGTAAATGAGTTAGACAGAGGTATTTTTATCCACCAAAGTAATCATAATGATAGATCTTGGATACATAAATTAACCTATACTATGAATTATACTAATGACGTGGAAATCTTGAAGAGAGTGATCATTAGAAATTGGAATGTTTTGACTATGGATAGTTCTACCAGGCTTCTAGTAGGAGATATTCCTAAGTTTAGTTTCAGGAATAGTAAAAATCTGAAACAGATTCTGTGTAATGATGTTAATGCTAATAACACATCTTTATGCCCAAGACCCAAAAAAGTAGGTACTTATCCATGTGGTTGTTGCAATATGTGTAAATATATTTCCATCACACAAAATTATCAACATCCCTCAGGGAGATACATTTTTAAACCCAACTTTTATTCCAACTGTAGTACGATGAACTTAATATATATAGCTACTTGCAATGCATGCCCTGCTTTTTACGTGGGTTTGACTAAAAGAAGATTAAGAGATAGAATATATAACCACGTTTACGATATAAGGAAGGGCATTGAGTTGAATACCTTAGCTAAGCACATATCAGAACACAATGACCACAAGTTTAGTTTTAGGATTTTGCAAGTTGTTTCAAAAAATTTGAGAGGTGGTGACACTATGAACCATCTAGCCAATATGGAACTAAAATGGATATTAAGATTGGGTGCACATTTATTACCAGGTCTTAATCAATATGTATCAATAAAACCTGTGTTGGACAATAGAAAACACTGATTTATGAGTATTGATATACATTATCAATGGGTGATTATATTGTCTATATTAAGAATTTGAATACTAATTTTGTATTACAAATTCAGAAATTTACCTTTCTTCACCCATTTGATTAATTATAGATGTCCTTTATATAATATTTACATAATATCTATGGACATATACTTGATGCGCTGGTATGTATCAAATATTCCATGATACTTTGAGATTCTATTAGATAAGAAATTGTATGGATTTTTAATATGATAGTAGGAGATGGTTTCTCATTTCTCTACTTTTTTTATTTTCTTTAAAAGTTGTAATAAGTCTGCATTATGCATATGTTTGTCAGTTAAAGTAATTTTATAAGCATTTTAAATATTTCCATCACCATTTTGTTTTCTTATGTTTTTTATTTTATCCTATTATGAGTTCTATGAGCAATATACTTTAATATAAGTAAACAGTATATACTTTTAGTGTGTTTCATGTATTTTAGATTTACTTAAACATTTAGTCATTATTTTTTCACTGTTGATTTCTTATGCATTTGAATCTAGTGTATGTATTGAGTAACTGAGCATTTGCTCTGCAATCAGTCAATTGGTAAGCTGATTGCTTTTTATTCAATTTATTTAATTGATTCATTCTAGTGCCAAAATTTATATAAAAAGGCTCTTATTGTTTGTCATTATTACTTCTGATGAAGCGTAGAGTCATCTACGCGAAAGTGCTTAATCCATGCTTTTATACTGAATAAAGAGCTTCGTTTTGGAATACAACAGTGGTGATTTTTCCATCGTGGTGAAACCTCTTGTATATTTTATTCATCATCAATTTTTAAAGTATATTTTTCCTTTGACAGTTTGGTCCTTCGGACCGGAAAGTACCTCTCGCTCTAGGCCTAGGTCAGAATTGGGCCCGCTGGCATGCATCCGTACGGAGAAGAGGCCAAATCGGCTCTTCTGTTTTGAAAGACCTCCGACTGAATTGTCGTTCAAAAGAGGCCAGCCACTGTTTCTGATCTGGGATTGGAGGACGAGTCAACGATCCGGTGGATCAACTCACGGAGGGTCAGGTAAGGAGGAATTACCTTATTTCTGTTTCAAGATCAGGGACCAATTACAGAACTGTTTTTGTCAGGTAGATTTGCATGTGCAGATCAGGGACAGAAAAAGGGGTTACTGTTTTTGTCATAGATCAGGGAAACAGAATAGGTAGACAGTTATTCTAGATAAACTGTGAAAAGGTATAGGTTTGTGGTACCATGTGATAAAAAGGGTTACGTAACAATTTACAGCTTGGCTAAGACAGCAATGGGAAATCAGTGCACAAAACGTTCCCGAGACCCGCCCCTAACTGAAGACGCGAAGTATATGCAATTACAGCGTGCCGATAATGTTAAGTACTACACCAAATGGGTTGATAAGTATAAATTTGAGGGCAATTTAGATAAACTTGCACTCATGAAACTTGTTAAACAGTTGAAAATAGATGCGAAAGGTCAACTAAAAAAGCAAAGACAATTAGGAGTCCCTCAGGCGCATAGGTGGCTTGAGGAAGCAAATCGCAGGGAGCAGAGAATTAAAAATTCAAAGACAATGTTCTTAGACAAAGAAGACAATAACTTGGTAATAGCAACAGCCCCTCCCTCGCCCCCTCCGCTTCCGTTACCAGAATATGAAGCAAGTGGACGAGCTGAACCACCTCCGCTATATCCAGCTGTCCCTGCAAAAGCACAACCGTTTGTCAGGGATCCTATCGAGACCAGGTCTCGAACATGCGACTTGAGGCGGGAGCTTGAGTTAAATGAATTAAATAGACAATCACAGGCTATGAGTGAAGAAGAGATATGTCCGCTCATAGAAGTACCAAATCTTCAGGCAGGACAGGACCCGACTCTTTTAATTTATAGACAGTGGACACCGGAAGATATCCGGAAAGCCACAGAGGGAATTCCCCACCCAAAAGTGAATTTTAGAAAATTTTTAGAAGACTTACAGGGTATGAGATTAAGTTAACATTTAAATGGAGAGGAAGTAGAAAAAATAGTTAGACAAATTGTGGGTCCAGATTGGCACATGATTAGTGGCGACTGGAATCCTCGTGACGCACAACTTAGACCACTCCCACATACTAATGCAGAACTGGATGGCAGAGTGAAAGGTCTGACAGACCAAATCTCTGAAAAGTGGAAGCCTAGAGCTGATTGGACTTGCATTAATCAATGCATTCAACAGGCAGGTGAAACAGTTGATAGATATTATGCTAGACTGTTAGAGTGTTTTAATAATCCCTGCGGAATGCAGATACCAGAAAACCAGACACAAGATTCCCCATATGAACAACAGTTAAATAATGCATTCTTGAAGGGTAGTATAACTCCCATTAGCAGCTTTATTACAAAGCATATGGTAGATCATCGAACAAGTAGACTACAGCCATTACTTGAATATGCTAGACATGCAGAAAGACATTTTAATAGTAAAATGAAAAAGAAAACTCAAGTATTTTCAGCAGAAGATGGGTCAGAAGTATTTGTAGTACAAACTGGAAAAAAGGGTAAGAAAAATACCCAGGGAAATAAACAATCTGACAAGCGATCAGAAGATTTCGAAGAAAGAAAGAAAAAAGGTGAATGTTTTAAGTGCGGGAAGAAAGGACATTTAGCAAGGGATTGCAGGTTAAATAAGAAGGTAACTACAGAAAATAAGGAGGATGAGGAATGACTATATGATAGTCAGGAATTATTGGATGAGAATGAGCAGGGAAAGGTAAGTGCAAATATAATAACAGGAGTAGAGGATGTGACACAAGGAGTAGAGGATGTACATGAATTAACAGACATAGAAGAAAATGAAATTTTGGACTTAGCTCTATTGAGCCTAGAGCTTTACTTAGCAGACATGAAACCGGAAGTGACGCTTCTGGTAGAGGGGAGGGAAGTTAAATTTTTGTGTGACTCAGGGGCCTCACGGACCCTGATACACCCTTCCAAGTTACCGGAAGATTCAGAATCACCAGATTATATACTAGTGAAGGCAGCTAATGGACAGCTGTATCGGGAGCCACTCTCCCATGACATAGCAATAACAGACCCCGTTTCAGGAATGACCCAGAAAAGTAAAATTGTAGTTTCTGCAAAATGCCCAGTAAATCTTTTGGGTAGAGACCTGATGCAGATATTTGGCATAGCCGTAGTTCCAACCATGCAGGGTATGGAAGCACAGCGACAAATGGATACTTTTGCAGTGCGACCGGAGGGTGGAACATATTATTGGTACAGCCAGGACTTAGTTACGACTGGTCCAGGGGCAGTAACCGAAGAACTGATGAACGTAGCCATCAGTAAGTCCCCCTCCCTTGACATTGACAAACAGCATTTGTTGCATTGTACTCTATATATTACTGTAATAGACCAGGACCTGATAAAGATTATGAACAGGAATTGTTTCAGAACCGTGCAAACAGGCTAGTATTGCGAAATTTGTACTGGGATGCAGAGGGGAACAGTGTAGCAAGCTGTTCATTGCCCCAGGAATTTCTAACACTTTACAAATCTAATCGACTGCCACATGTTAGTTTAACTAAGAATAAAAATTTAAAATGGGCAGACTTAGGTGAAAAAGTCACAAGGTGGGAAAAGCAGACAGAATTAGAGCTCTCCGAACAAGGAGTACAGAAACAGAAATTGAATTGGATCCCACAGACACACCCAGCTGTGCACTCACAGGCTAGTGAGAATAGCTGAGTATTACTCTTATTAGAAGAAGAGGAAAAAGCCTTGCGAGACATACCAGAGACTCTCTGGTCAACAGGGAAATCAGATGTAGGACTTATACGAACAGCAGGACCAGTTACCATAATGCCAAAATCAGCATTTAGACCCCAGAAAAGACAGTATCCCTTGAGAAAGGATGCAGAGGTAGGAATCAAGCCTATCATAGCAGCCTTACTTAAGGAAGGAGTCTTAATAGAATCTTCTGATTCACCATGTAATACACCTTTATTTCCTGTCAGGAAAGCAAACGGGGAATGGCGTATGGTCCAAGATTTGCAAGCTGTAAATAACACAGTTATACCCAGGGCACCCACTGTGCCAGATCCACACACTTTACTGAATGATTTAAAGCCAGAGCAAAAATATTTTTCAGTAGACATTAGTAATGCATTTTTCTTGATACCGATACACCCTGACAGCCAATATTGGTTTGCATTTACATTTCAGGGAAAGTGGTACACATATACAAGATTACCACAGGGATATTGTGAAAGTCCAACGATATTTGCACAGGAAATGGCAAGCAACCTGGCGGGATTTATCCCACCGAAAGGTAGTCAGATTTTACTTTGTGTAGACGATATTCTGCTGGCAGCCCCCACCCAGCAAGAATGCAAAGAGGACACGATAGCTTTATTACAATTTTTAGCTACTCAAGGTCACAAAGTAAATAAAGACAAGCTACAACTTTGGAGAAAACAAGTAAAGTACTTGGGATATGTAATATCCAAAGAAGGTAGAATATTAGATGAAGACAGAAAAACAGCAATTTTACAAGCACCGAGACCAACTACCAAGAAGGAGATGATATCCTTCCTGGGAACTACTAATTTTTGTCGGAGTTGGATACCGAACTATGCTTTGGAATCTACTCCACTGGCTGATTTGATATTTAAAAAGCCGATGGCAGCACAGGATTTATTACAATGGACACCTGAAGCAGAAGCAGCTTTCTGCAAGCTGAAACAACTGATAGCATCATCCTTAGTTTTAGGATTACCAAACTATCATAAGCAATTTGTTCAAACTGTAGACTGTAAGCAAGGTTATATGACATCAGTATTGACACAGCAACATGGGGACAAGCAACGCCCCATCGCTTACTATTCATCACAGTTAGACCCAGTGGCGCGGTCCCTGCCCCACTGTGTACAAGCAGTAGTTGCAGCTGCAATGGCAGTGCTGGCTTCGGCCTCAGTAGTGCTATTCCACCCTCTCACATTGAGAGTGCCTCATGCAGTCACAATTATTTTACTGCAAGAAAAAGTAGCATATCTTTCTCCAGCTAGGCATCTTTCCTGTATGACCATACTGTTGAGCCAACCTCATATGACAATTGAACGATGCACAACTTTGAATCCGTCAACCTTGCTCCCAACCCCTGCAGATGGCAAACCACACTGCTGCTTGCAGGAGATTGAGCAAAAGACATTACCAAAACAAGACCTTACAGATGTTCCCTTGGATGATGCCGAGGTGACATACTATGTGGACAGCTCATGCAGGAGGGGTCCTACTGGACAGAACCTAGTGGGGTATGCAGTCGTTTCTGATACTGAAACTTTAGAAGCAAAATCTTTACCACACAACTTATCTGCACAGGCGGCAGAATTGATTGCCTTAACAAGGGCATGTACCTTAGCAGAAGGTAAGAATGTGAATATTTATACTGACAGTCAGTATGCTTTTTCTACTGTACATGTCTTTGCGCAGCAGTGGAAAAATAGAGGAATGATAACATCTACTGGTAAACCAATTAATCATGCGCAATTTATTTTAGATTTGTTAGATTCAATCCAGTTACCAAGAAAATAGCTATTTGCAAATGCGTAGCTCATACGAAACAACAGGACAGGATTTCAAAAGGTAATGCACGGGCTGATACAGCTGTGAAGCAGGCAGCTTCAGCCACAGAAACTTTTCTTTTGAGTGAGGAATTACAACCCTCAGAGACTTTAGATTTAGAAATGTTAAAAACAATGCAGACACTTACTACAAATATAGAAAAAACAAAAGTGGATAAAACGAGGAGCAATCCTCGAAAAGAGACTGTACATCTCCAAGGAGAAGAAACCAATTTTGCCATCTAATTTGTTTAGATATGCAGCGTTGTTGAGCCATGGGCAGAGCCATGTCTCAACAGGGGGGATGGTACAGTTAGTGAATCGAGTATTTACAACCTATGGATTTACCAATTATACAAAAAATTTTTGTGCAGCATGCCATGTTTGTAACAAGCATCATGCAGAAGGGGCATTGAAGCCTAAGCAAGGGAATTTTCCTACACCACCGTATCCGTTCCATACTATTTGTATGGATTTCATAGAATTGAATAAATGTGAGAATAAGAAATATTGCCTTGTCATTATAGACATGTTTTCCAAATGGGTAGAAGTGTTTCCAACCAAAAATCCAGATGCAGCTACAGTTGCAAAGGTCCTTGTTAAAGAAATTATACCCAGATTTGGAATACCGGAAAAGATTTATAGTGATAATGGGACACATTTCGTGAACCAAATGATTCAGCAACTTAGTCGCTATTTTGGGATATCATTAAAGAACCACTGCGCTTATCACCCCCAATCTGCAGGGCTAGTAGAGAGGCATAATGGGGTGTTGAAGAATAAACTTAGGAAGTTGAAAGCAGAAACACAGAAAAACTGGGTGCACTGTTTGCCTTTAGCACTGTTGAGTATGAGAACTGTTCCAAATGCAAAGGGATTAACTACTTTTGAAACTTTGTTTGGGAGGGCATATTATACACCTCAGTGGAAACCTCTCATGTCTACAGAGCAGGAGGCTGATAGTTCACTTGCAGGGTATATGAGGCGATTTTTGAATAACAAACTTTTGCAGTTAAATTCTGTTTCAGATAAAGAGCAACCGAAATCGGAAGCACCAGTAGCCCCAGGCACCTGGGTCTGGGTGATGATTGTGAAGCGAAAGAATTGGAGTTCTCCGAAGTGGGAAGGTCCGTACCAGGTACTACTGTCGACACCCACTGCAGTCAAGATTGCAGAGCGAGCTTCCTGGATTCATTTGACGCACTGTAAACTGGTTAAAAACTTTGAACTGGACAAAAACTTTGTTACTGTTGTACAACAAGAACAAAATGGCCAGGTACAGAGTGAATAGAGACAGTGAGCAACTTCAGAAAACTTGCATGATTGTTTTTATTGCAATATTAATCACACTGTTCTTTTTGTTGTGGCCATTCCTTTTTCCTGCCACAAAGGTTGAACTGATTAGACATGATGAACCAAACATAGACTGGCATCCGAACTTTAACACTTATCAGGCAATTACACGTGTGTATGCAGAGACTTTTAATGTTTCGAACTGCTGAGTGTGTACGGCCATACCAACAGCATACGGGGGTTTATTAATGACTGCTATCCCCCTAGGGGTCAATGAGACCTGGGAAAATCTGGTTTTTGACACAGTTGCTATTAAAGCACGTGATAAGGTAGCACTGTATTTGCCTGTGACACAAAAAGGAATTGTATGTTTCTATAAAAATGATACCATCCAAGTGGGATGGAGTAAATGTAATGTTACAGTAAAAAAACAAATGATTTGAGTGGATCTTGTAGTACAGATTATGACTCATTTTTGAAATCTATGCATAAGACTCTTGATCAGGTACAATGCAATCCTGTACTTTTTAAACAGTTATCTGTAATAGATAGGAAAATGTTTCATGCAGGGCAGTCATTTCATAACAAAGTAATAACTAAGGTAGAGGATTGTTATTTTGTGTGTGGTAAAAAAGCATATAAATGGTTACCTGAGAATTGGTCTGGCAGTTGTTTTTTGGGGTACCTGGTTCCGGCCATCCGACACACTGCAGTTTTGCCTCAGGGAAATATTCGAAATACTCGAGACGTAACCATAAAGACTGTCAAGAAACCCGGGAATCCAGTGGGATGGATCGAAGCGGGCTGGAAAGACCATCATGATGTGGGAACCAAACTTGTGCACATGGACTTGAGTGATGCTGTTATATCCTGGGCAGGTATATTACCTGCATATGGCACAGTTAAATCAATATGGCAGCTGTGAAAACTGTCAAAACTTCTCGAAGTAATGAGTAATGCGACTTTTTCTGCTCTTGAACTGATAACTGATGAACTGAATGCCATGAGAACTGTAGTGCTCCAAAACTGAATGGCTCTTGACTTCATCCTAGCAGCGAGAGGTGGGACTTGCGCTTTAATCAAAGAAGAATGCTGTGCATTTATTCCTGACCATCAGCATGAGATTAACGATCATCTCGAGGTGATTCAGCAAGTGTCGGCCATGACCAAGCCAGGCCCAAACCCTCTGACAGATTTTTTCCAGAATGCCTTTGGGGGGTGGGGCTCCATTTTTATGAACATATTGATTGCTATTGGGGTAGGATTACTCCTAATAGGAGTTTGTATTTGTTGTGGAATCCCCTGCATGAAGAGATTAGTTAAAGAATTCATAGATATATCCGTATCTGAGACTATGTATCAAAGTACTGAATTTGAAGAGCTGCTAGAATGTGAAACACTTTCATAAAAGTTTAAACTGAATGACTTTCTTAACTGCAAATCCTGAATGGAAGAGGTTAGGAAAAGAAGCAAGCTGTTTATTCTTTTTTGAAAATAGAATAAAAAGTATTAACAGGAGGGAAATGTTAGAAAAATATGTATTAATGTGTGTATGCTTAATGCCAACTAACAATCAAGTATTTTAATACGCTTTTCATTCTATTTTCTATGCACTGTATTTTATACAAATTGAGTTTCATATGAGACTGAAAAAGATGCTTTTTGAAAACTGCAGTATGCTTTCTGAAACTTGCAAGTTGCCCTCTGACCTAGTAACTGCTAGCACAGCAATATTCTTGTTTATGCCTTGTGGAAATGTACTTGAGAAGCAGGTGTTTATCTGCTAGGTCAGAAGCAAATGAATGAACAATGCCTTATGTTATAAATGTAATGATTAGAGACAAACAGCTCTGTCTAGAGGAGCAGAACCTCTGCAGCTGTGGTAATTTAGAGATAAAGTAGACAAAGGATTATTAGAGAAATGAACTGCTAGCATTGTGCTTGATTTAGCCATAGTATCTTGAATGTAACATAACATGTATCTAACTGAGAGTAACCAAGGCCATGTTGTTTTCCTCAGGAAGTTTCACATAAAAATTGATAAATCAGCAGAAATTCATGGGAAAGATGGTCAGCAGATGATGATGAAAAAGGTGGTAATCTGTTACGTCAGCATGGTAGGACTTGATTAATTTGAGAATGTATAAAAATGAAAGTATTTCCTGTTTCTGGTTAGACAAACTCTGTATTAGCACGTTTTTGTCTCCTTGCTGCAAGATTAAAGTGCCTTAACCTGAACCTACCGTGTTTTGATCATTTTTAAAGTATATTTTTCCTTTGACAGGCTACGTGCACTGCTGTTTTTGGTTGTTTATTTAACTTGGTTTGGTGCTGAGCCACCGTTTTTCCGATTGTGGATATATAAAATTCTACAGCCCTTATTTTGGGGGTTTTTTTTGATTGGAGTACTCTAAATTTATATAAGAAACAGCGAGCAGTTTAAGATGGCTACAGGGAGTGATTTGCGAGCATTTATAGTGAATTTATCAGTGGATAAAGAAGATACCTCATGCTTTGGGAACTGTAATGTATCTCAGGTTACTGGAACAGCAAAGGAGGTGAGTCAAGTTTCTGAAATGGAACAGGGCTTTAAAGAACTAACTTTAACTAAAAAATGTCGTTCAACGATGTGGCATATTAAACTGCTTAATGCTTGGGGGCGGGGATAGCGCCTTGAGGCCTGCTACCAGGGGTAGAAAAAGATAGCAGTGACTTCTATCTAAATGGCGCTCTATCCCAAATACAGCCTCAAAACTCTTTATTGAACTATTAGTTCAGGTCTATGATAGTTCCTTGTTACAGATGAATGAAAAGCTGGATGCTACATTACATGTTGTGCAACAATTTGAGTCGCAGGTGGAATATAAAGGTTTTTATGAGAAATATTTGGAAGAAGTGGGCTTGTTTGAAACTGAGATTAAAGCACGTAAAGTAAAGACGTTTAATAGAGATATTTGTGACTTTAAAACAAATGCTGTTTTTTCAGGAAAACATGATAAAAGATCTGTTAGGTTTACGGAGACTAGTAGTAAACCAAAACGGGAGAAACGAAAGAGGAGATCTATTTTAAATTCACCTGGTGCTTTATTTCATAGTGCAGATTCCAGTGCTTTAGACTTTTCTCCCAACCCACTCAGCACTGACATGGACAATGATATGGGGGAAATTTTAGACATAACGTCACCAATTAATAAAAGAGCAAAGAATAAGAGTGTCCCTTTAGAAGAGGTGGAAGAAAACAGCAGAAGAAATGAGATGGAAATATCCTTCAGGGACATAATAAAAATGTGACTGATGTGATTGTTAACCCAGATAATGAATCAGGTGTTTCTGATTGTGATGATAGTAATTTGATTGTTAACTTGACCAAGTTAAATCTCACTGACACAGAAGTAAGCATGCTTAATAAAGGCTTGAAGTATGTACCTTCACATTATGTTTCACAATATGATATTTGTGCTGATGTAAAGAATTTTTGCAGGCAACTTAATTTGAAATATTACTTTAGTAATAATGAGTAGAGTGAACATGTTTGAAGAAAGAGTGCTACAGGATATGCATAATAGTCAAATGACTATATTTAAACATTTTGGTATGAATCTTACTATGGGAGAGAGAAAAGGTATTAACAGAATTGAAAAATAATCATGAACTTGTAGTCTTGAAAGCTGAAAAAGGGGGAGCAACAGTAATATGGGAAACTACAAAATATACTAATGGAGTGTTTAGATAACTTGGAGATGGTAGGTTTTATTTTCAACTACCATATAATCCTACTCAAGTTTTTAAAAAGAAAATAGATTATATACTGTTGCTATTTAAAAGTAGGGGTGTTATTACTGAATATTTGTTTAAAGAACTTACAGTAGATGATCCCAAACCCCAAATATTTTACATACTCCCAAAAATACATAAGGCTATAATCTCTCCACCTGGTAGACCCATAGTTTCGGGGCAAGGCTCATTGACTTAGCCTTTGTCTATGTATCTCAAGAACCAACTAAAACCATTACTGAAATTGGTTAGAGCTAGAATTAAAGATATGAATGAGTTCCTGAGACTGATGAATGATGTACAAGTGACAAGCGAGGCATATCTATGCACTCTTGATGTTCAGTCGTTGTATACTAGTATACCACATAATGGGGGTATAGAAGCTGTGAGATATTGGTTGAGTCAATATGGTCAATATACAGATGGACATGATGAGTTTCTTATCACATTGGTAGTTTTGGTTCTGGAACATAATGTATTTTACTTTGGGAAAAAATGTTTCCTACAAGTTAGTGGTACAGCGATGGGTACAACTTTCGCTCCTTTCTATGCTGACCTTTTTATGGGTTTTACTGAATGCACTTTAATATATGGTGATGGAAATCCATATATTGGTCAGCTAACTATGTGGAGACGTTACCTCGATGACTGATGGGGCACTTGGTGTGGGTCTGTTGACCAATGGAAAGACTTTGTACTATATTTGAATAATAATGAATATGGTATTAAGTTTACTGATAGGATTGAGTTATTCACTATTGATTTTTTGGATGTAAATATTACAAAGGCAATAGATGGTACTATAATCACTAGCCTATACAGAAAACCCTTTACTAAAAATGCACTTTTGGAAGCAACCAGTTGTCATCCGAAACATATGGTAGAAAATATGCCGAAAGCACAATTCCAAAAATTAAGAAGGATTTGTAGTGATGACACTAATAGATTTATTAAGAGGGGCTATAATGCAAGTAACATTATGGATATTAATAATGAGTATGTGAGCTATAATAGGGAACAACAGCTTTTGGAAAATAGATTAGTTAATAAAACATTTCATTCTAAAATGAGAATGGTTACCACGTTTGTTACAAATACATTCAAATTTAAACAAATAGTGAATAAACATTGGGATATTCTTAAAAATGATGTCTTTTTCGATCAATGTTTATATGACCAATGCCCTTTTGGTTATTGTAGGGGAAAAAATGTTGGTGAAATACTTTCATGGTACAAAAGGATGAACTATGAAAAGACTAATGTGAAGGAGGGACTAATAAGGGGTAGTAATAATTGTGGTAAAGGTATGTATTGTAAAAGGGTCTCTATCACAAAATCATTCACTTCGGTAAATACCCCTAAGGTTTTTGAAATTAGAACGTTGATTATATGTAATACAAACTGGGTTGTTTATATGGCTATATGACAATGTGGCAATTTTTATATAGGCCAAACATCTAGGCCTTTTAAAACGGGTCTATATCAGCATTTCGAAAATGTAATAGGTCGAACCACTAAATGTCGAACTGAAATTATCGACCTATTACATTTTTGAATGCCGATAAAAAAAATTAAAAAAAAAAAAAAACTAAAGGGTGTAGGCAGGGGGGCAAGCCCCCCTGCACCCCCACACCCCTGCTACTTAAATATACCAACTCCGAGACCGCATTACATTGAGGTATACGGAAATCTCCCCTTATGGAGATTTCCATTTACCCATTCTGCCCTTTCGGCATTCTCGATGTGACAATATCAAATTCGATATTATCAGCATTCGAGATGCTGATAGGGACCCTTTAAAACTAGAATAGCTGTACACCTTAGTGACATTAATTGTAAAAGACAGAACTGCATTATACAAGCATGTTATGGTGCATGAATCAGCTCACTTCATATTTTTGGGTATGGATGCTGTTCTTGGTAGAGGTATGACTGATAGTAAAAGACATGTTTTGTTAGATAGAAAAGAGAGGTCATGGATCACTAATTTAGGGGGTTTATATAAACCAAAGTTAAATAAACACTGGTAGCTGCTATGTATTAGTAGAAATGTATTGTAGTGTTTATATAGTTAAATGCTTTATTAAATATGTGCTTCTACATTAGTGAATGCAAGTAATCTGTATTTTAGGATGTTGTGCCTTTAAACCACTGATATTTAAATGAATGCTTTTATGATGAATGCACTACACTGAGGATGCCAGAGGGCGAAACTGGTCTGTTTGGTATATGCTGCTTTTCACCACTGTATTTGCCACTGTGATGTGGCTGTTCCTACTGAGAAGATAAAGTTTCTTCATTTTTGCAATTCATCTGGCTCGCATATTTTTGTTTTATTTAGTGCTGGACTTGTTCTTTGGTGTATCTACTATTTGGTTTGGTCTGTGCACTAGTTGGGCTACGTGCACTGCTGTTTTTGGTTGTGTGTATATATATATATATATATATATATATATATATATATATATATATTTACACACACACACACACACACACAAATACATGCACGCACACATATAGGTGCATTATGTATGACAAACCGCCGTAATGTCAAATGTAAAACACTGACAACATAAGTTTGATCATACACATTAGCAAAAAAAACCGAAAACAATAATATTGAGATAGAAAAACTATTTCCTCTCTTGATATTAAAACTAAAACCCCATAACACTAGCCTCAAAATTCTCTAAATAGTGGCAGTGTTATGGGAAGGATTTAATGACATTAAGGTGTAGGGTTAGGGTTGGGGGAAGGGGCAGCCATAGGGTTACAGTTAGCACTGATTACTAGAAGGCAGATGGCAACGATTAATATCTCTTTATCTTTGCTAGACAGAGGTAAAATATCAGTACAGTTGTGTTTGCTACTGGGTAATCTTTGAGATGAAATATTTAATACTTTGTATGTAGCATGGTCTAATACAAATATAAACAAGTAATATTTGATGCCTATAGGTATCAGTTTGATGTAACTGTAGAAACACCTGGAAGAGTCACTTGGCTGTAATGAGTTAACTGGAATGGCATATTTCAGGATTATTTAGATAATTCTCATAGAAATGATTGCTATATCCTTGCTACAATGAAGTGGTAGTATTAGCAGTATATACTATTGCCCTGTACATGTCACAAGCCTTCTAACATTTTATTTTTATACTGTATCAACTTACACATAACATGCATAATTTGTGGCAAGTCATATAATTTATTAAAAAAAGAAAAAGAAAGAAACACCCCAAGCTACGAGCTATATAACTACACAATGCAGGGCTGTATGACATAATGAGAGGTGGTGGGAGTGATGTGGAATGGGGTGTGGAGGAGTGGTGGAGTTGGTGAAGGGTCTGCAATTGTAATTTAGTGGAAGTGTCTCACATTTAAGCATTTTTTTACAAAAATGGTTCACAATACCATAGCAAGTCTTACAATTATTTACAGCCACAAAAATTAATTTCTAAAGTATGAAATGAAAGGCGATCAAACTATAATATCAGTTGAACAAGCATAAATAAGAAGGCAGTACTGAGAACTGGATATAGGGGACTTGACCACTTTTCATGGGGTAAAATCCCTCAACTTCATGAATGATGGCTTGTTCAGACGAATGATTATGAGTATGATTATGTTTACAGAATGAAGCCTTCTTACCCCTTGAAAGGGATAGGATTTCCTAGACCTCTCCACCCTGAAGGGTATTATTGAATTTATTTTAAGTTTCACTGTCTTTATCTTCTGTAGTAAGTAAGGTTGAAAGGAAGATAACAAAAGTTCATACACAAAACAAGTCTAATATAAATGCTGAATAAGCCACAGTACTGCACTGTTCGGCATTGTATTTTGGGTCTTGCTCTTTTTGTATTGTTAGACATCAGAAGCACCGATTACAGTAAATGGCTTTGCAAGCGGTGTTCATGCATTCACAAATTGTTAGGCAAAGTTTGTTTTTAGGTTAACTGTAAAGAGGTAAAATTGAAAGAGAAACTTACAAGATGACAACACATTTTAAGATTTTAATGTAAGACAGCTAAAGCAATGTGTATGGTATTTCGATTTGGCTCTGCCTTGCTAATTATTTTCATTTTATTTACATAGTAACTGTAAGTATCACTGAACAGTTACAGTTTAATGGTCCCAAGTTTGGATAGCAAGCTTTTAATGCAATGGTCTTCTAAAAATTTGACAGGCACAGCCCTAGAGCTATATTTTATACTTGCTGTATATCTGATAATTTACTTTTGATAACTGACTACTGATATTTAAGAGAAAGCTTACTCTATAAAACCTAACTCAGAAGGTACTGCATAGCGTGTCTATTAAAATGTTCCCAATTACTGATAATTAGTTAAGTTCTTGATCTGATGTTAGCTGTATATTCCAGACAGAGACATGAGTGGCCAAAATCCATCATTACCGTATAACAGTCACCATGGATATCGCTTTTATGTAGCAGCCTGTAACCTATTCTTCTTACATGAAACATTTTATTTGTGATTTGTTTGGAAGTTTGAGGAATAAATACATCAGAGTGTGATTTAATCTGCTGCCAAGACTGGGTGAGCAAATGTATTATCCGGTCACAATGTCAGCAGTGGTAGGCGAGTCAGTCAGAAGCAGTACTGCACATCCCTGTATCTGAAAAAACATTATTGAGCTGACTATGTTCACATTTGTATTCTCTACAGCCACATTGTATAACAGCTCATAATGCTTATGTATTATGAAATACAGTACCTCATAATATGTGTGTGTGTGTGTGTGTGTGTGTGTGTGTGTGTGTGTGTGTGTGTGTGTGTGTGTGTGTGTGTGTATTACCTCACACTTATATTATATTTTGCGGGCAGCAGAATTTGGTTCCTGCTGCCTGTATGCTCAGTAGCCATACTTTCTCAAGATTCAACTTTAAAGTGGACTTCATCTGCAGTGGGCAGCATGGGATGTACCGGTTTAAATCTAGATTTTTGTTTAATTAAAGAAATGTTCAGCAGTGCCCAGGACTGTATCTGTAGTCAGTGTAACACATTAACAATCATTATGCTGAACAGTACGTCAGTGCAGTATACAAGCACCTGTACACCTGCATGGATTCAACCATACCCAACAGAACTAAAACCTGCTCCTCAAGGAAACACAACTCTGTTGTCCAAGGGTAAAAAGGAACAAGTCCCAAATCGGAAAATCTCACTCCTCCACTTCAACAAGCAAATTAGATCACTAGTGAAAAACTCCAAAGCCAATTATGCGTTGAAACTAGCCTCTGAAACAAAAGGAAACCACAAGTCCTTCTTCAGTTACGTTAGGAACCTCCATGGCAAAGCCCAAGTTTGTTCCGTATTAGTACTTAATGGTACCACTTACACTGATCCTACCGACTTAGCCAACCTGCTGGCTGATAGGTTCAGCACAAACTTCACCCCCTTATTGCACCCCAAAGGCCCAGTCGACATCCCCGATCCTTCTTCCACACCTTAAATCTCCATAGATCAAGTGTTAAAGGCCCTATCCAAGGAAAAGAACACAGCTTCCATGGGACCTGATAATATGCCAGGCTGTATTCTGCACCATCTCCAGCAAGAACTAGCTTCGCCATTGAGCACCCTATTCAACCACAGCCTAATTACGGGCTTCATTCCAGCAGAGTGGAGAACTGCCATTGTCATCCCCTTGCACAAAGGTGGTGCCACAACTGAACCGGGAAACTATCACCCCATTAGCTTGACAAGTCTGATCTGTAAAGCCATGGAGCATATTATTATGGATCTCATAAACAAGGACATAGGCAATCTCCAAACACTTGACCCCACACAATTCTGATTCGTCAGGGGCAGATCTTGCCTATTTCACTTAGGTAACTTCTTTGAGACTGCCACCAAGACCCTGGATGAGGGAAAGTAAGTACATACAGCTTACCTTGACCTGGCCAAGGCCTTTGACACAATCCCCCACTCAGGCATCATCGAAAAGCTAACACAACTTGGTGTTAATCCCCATCTCGTCAGATGAAAGAAGAAAAAAGCAAGTACTGGCCACCACGCTGAACAGCTTCAAAACTGTTATTTAAAACACAATTGAAAACACAGGAATTAGCACTTTTGGGACCAAGCCCTTCTTCCAGGGGCGGCTCGTCCTATCAGACCGCCGGACTGCAGCCCTCCCACCTAGAAAATAAAAAAAAAAATCTGTGAAACATAAAAACAAAGACTGCCTCCCACCTAGAAAATAAAAAAAAAAATCTGTGAAACATAAAAACAAAGAATGCCTTTACCAGCAGTCCTGATATGGATACATAGGTACCCAGCAATCATTGCTGTGAGGTACCAGAATCTGTGCGGTGACGACTGCACAGAACAGAGGAGCTCCGGACTGCTTCAGCCGCAGTCAGGAGGAGAGGAGGACTGAGCTGCTCTCATGGACCAATGAGGAGAGGAGGACTGAGCTGCGAGCTGCTCTCATGGGACCGTTTCAGTGCGCGGGCTTCGGGTAGGTGTTTGAATTGTGGGCTGTTCAGTCGCTTCATGGATCGGTCACTTGGATCAGTCTGTGGACTTGCTGTTCGTCAGGTAGGTGAGTGAAGGGCTGTGTGTTGGTGGGCTTTGGATCAGTGTAGTGTGTGTGTTCAGTCGCTGGGCTTTGGATCAGTGTAGTGTGTGTGTTCGGTCGCTGGGCTTTAGATCGGTGTAGTGTGTGTGTTCGGTCGGTCGGTCGCTGGGCTTTGGATCAGTGTAGTGCGTGTGTTCGGTCGGTCGCTGGGCTTTGGATCAGTGTATGTATGTGACTCAACTTGAACTGATAGCAGCAGAAATTGTGTCCAAGAGTGAGAGAACATAGGAGGAAACACAAACTCAGAAAAAAGGAATGAATTATCAATATTTCATATCTTAACTTGGGAAGCTGGTACTGTGGGGTTGCAGTTCAAACTGTTTATTTATTTATTTATGTTCTTTACAGAGACAGTTATTTACTTTCTTACTTATTTATAGTTTAAGCCTTGCAAATGTTTTTAGACTTGATCCATGACTTTAGTTTTATTAAAAGGTTTGTTCTGAGTCACTCACAGTGTACAGTCACATCATAATCTCTATTACTTCTCATTAGCACACTCCATTTTGCTAGATGATGCTTACCTTACTAATCATGGCCCCCTATACAGTAGTTACACAACACAGTGTTTTATACACTGCTGGCAGGGCTTGGTATGTAATATCGTACTACTCAGATATACTACACATGCTGTAAACATGCAGTCTGGGTGAAAATTTGTAGTGAGATGATAACCTCAAAACCCCTGCAGTACTTTACAACAAAATCAACCTAAAGAATAAGTACTTTGCAGCATTTATTCAGAGCACTGCAGTTACTTTCAGTGGAGTACTACATACAGTGTACCCCTACAGTTCTTATTAGTACAACCAAAATCTGTTAGCTGTTCTTCCTTATTGTGCAGTATCTGACACACCTAACTAAAGTATTCTATTGTGGTAATTACACTTTATGTACTATTTCCAGCAGCTGCCAGGAATTATGAAATAAATACTGAAACATTTCCTGGAACACTGTAGCATTTATAATCCATAACTGATGGATGGCTTTATTTTTATACCTAGCGTGCAACACAGTTAAATGTAGATGCCATGTCACACATAGCCTTTACTTATACCTTGCAGAAGATTTCATGTGTAATGAACATGATAAGCATTACATGCTGCATGATATATTACTAATGGAGCAGCATAGCTAGACATGGGCAGTTTGTGTTCAACAACTGCACAACAAATATCACATTATTTTGCAGTACTATAAGCAGTACATAATCATTGCATACATTTATTGTTGTTAGGGTATAGCATCTCAATATTCTATGTGAGAAAGACCTCCTCATTTAGTAGTGACTTTCTTAACCCCTAAAATGTCAAGCAGCTTCCACTATGAGTGGACTAAAGCAAATGCACCAAAGATGGTAATCCCTGAACTGTGTTCACCAAAAACATCTTGCCAAAAAACACTTTTTAAAGTGTTTTGAAAGGAGCAAGCCCCCCAACCTCCTGAACTTGTACATACCAACTCCATGGTTGCACCAACTCGAAGAAGGAGAAAGTTTTCCCCAAAAGGGAATCTCTGCTGGCATATCTCACAGACAGTGATTTCCTTTGGCTTAACTCTGATCTTCAGCGAGTTGAAGTTTGGGAAGTCGAAGTTCGAGAGTTCAAACTTCATCCACCAGTGGGATAACACATCAAAAACTACAAAGAGGATGCTTGTGATAGCAGGATCAATATAAGTGATGACAACAGATGCTCTAAACAACCGAAATGAGAAGCTTTGCATCATGTCTATTTGTTTAATGCTGATTGTTACAGATACTTTTTATTGTGAAATACAGAAAAAAATAATTATCAGTGTTACTGTCTGTGAAATGCACAGTTACATTATCTTAGCACAGCATATATTATCATGAGCTACAGTTCATATTCACTTTACACACTCAGTATATGGATATACTGCTATGTGTATAGAAGGCATACTGAAAGAGCATGTTATATTGTATGGAGTTTCACTGGGATTTGCAGATGGCCGGCTATATTTTCCTGGTTTAGTACATTTGTTGACAATTTGCCAGAATGCTTTAGGGTGCGCCGTATGACATTATTCCAATTTGGTAAAAAATATTTGTTTGTCTTTGTGAATTCCTGGTTTGGTTAGGTTATGGGCAGCATTGCAGTTATGATAGCTATATATGTTTAAGTTGTTTTTCCATTCTTTCCATGTTTTATCTCTAAATTTCATTATGTATTTTGTTTTAGTTGTTAGTCAAGGAGCAGGAGATGATTTGATTTTCTGCTTGCCTATCAGTGCTATGGAATTTAATAAGTTAAAGAAGGTTTGGTTCACAGGATCATAGGAAGTTACTATGCTATTGGCCTTAAGGCCCTTATAAGCCTAGCCAAGAGTTTAGCCCACGTTTAGACAAGTCAGCACCCAAAGCCCCTGTCCAGCAGGGACACAGATGGAATCCCAGGGTTGCATTTTCTGTTTCCCATACAGTTATCAAGGTTGCCCTTAAAAAGGGATAATAAGGTACTCTGCTTGACGTGGAGCGGTAGTCTATTCCACAGACAGGGGAGTCTCTGGGACACAAATCTGTCCTGCCAGTAAGTCCTATTGATGTCCTAGACCAGCTTGAGGTCACGCGTATGGGTTACTCGAGTGGAGCTTGACTTGAGGATATGCAGCGGTCCCATCAAGGTGGGGTCTGAGATTGCTCTGTATATCAGACAGATGTCACCTCTAAGAAATCTGTATAAAACTGAGTAGAGGGATAGGGCTTTTAGCCTATCTGTGTAGGGTAGATGCTTGAGGCCATGGATTCTCCTGATGAGGAATCTCTGTGGTCTCTCCAGCTGCTGCATGTGTTTTGTAAGGTACATGCCAAAGGGGGCATTGTACTCAATAATTGGCCTTATAAGGGAAGAATACAGGGATGTTATGACCTCTTTATCCCTGGATGAGATACCCTTACTCATGAGGCGGGCTACATATGCAGCTTTCTGTACAACGTAAGCAACATAGTGGTCAAAAGTCAGGTTGCTATCAACCTGGGTGGCCAAATCCCTCACTACTGATTGCATGCTTAGAATGTTGTTATTAATGTGATATGTGGGAACATCACTCTCCCAAAAGGGGACGATGATGCATTCTTTGGCATTCAGCTTGAGGCCATGTTTCTGGCATCAGTCATTTGTTTGGGTGAGACACTCTTGGAGGACATCCAAATCACTTGGGGAATTGATGATCGCATCCAGCTTGCATTCATCTGCAAACTTGGTCAGCCATATCCTACTGGTTTTGGCCTGCACCTCAGAGAAGTATATCCCAAATAACAGAGGCCCCAAGACCAATCCCTGGGGTACAACACTCATTACGGGTCTACTGCTTGAGATGACTTCCCTAATTTTGATTAGGTGGATTTTAGCAGTGAGCCAATTTGTTACCCATCTGGCAACATATGGATTGATGCCTAGTTGAGAGAGTTTATCTATTATGCCCAAGTGGAAATAGTGTCGAAGGCTTTGGCCAGATCAGGATAGGCAGTGTGCACTGTCTTCCCCCTGTCCATGGCTTTGGTGACTGTGGCAAAGAAGTTGACTGATTTACCAGACATGACCTCCCCATGACAAAGCCAAACTATGTGGGGTCGAGTGTTTGGAGGTTGCCGATGTCCCTATTAATGAGGTCCATAATAATCCATTCCATGGCCTTGCAGATCAGGCTAGTTAGGCTGTCTATAATTTCCTGGATTGGTGGATGCTCCACCTTTGTGTAAAGGGGATTACAGTGGCTGTCCTCTACTTGGCTGGGACAAAGCCGGTACTCAGGCTTTGGTTGAATAAGGCACCTAATGGTGCTGCACGTTCATGCCTGAGTTCATGTAAGATGCAACCTGGGATGTTATCGGGTCCCATGGAGGCTGTATTTTTTGCCTTTGAGAGGGCAGTGATGACCTGTTCCCTAGAGATAAGGTGTGAGGGGCAGGTACTGGGGATGTCCTGATTTACTGATGGGGGGACACAGGGGTGAACTTTTCGCTGAATCTGTCAGTCAGTAGATTGGCTATATCTACAGCATTTGCATATGTTGTGTCCTTGATCACCAGTTCTGAACAGATCTGGGTGCTTCTTTAGTAGTTGTGGCCAATTTGGACTCTAAGTTGGTTTTAGAGAATTTCACTAGTGCTCTTATTTGCTTGTTCAGGCTAAGGAGAGATTGCTTCCAATTGGGCACCTGCTCCTTCTTGGTCTTGGACAGCAATTTTATTTCTTTTGTTATATAATCCATTTATTGCAGATGTCCACCAGGCAGGTTTACTCTTCCTTGTGGAGGATGATTTTGTCCTGTCAGGTATTCCTGATTCCATGCATCTATATAAATGCTCGTATAGTATTTTGGTGTAAATGTGGGCATTGGTGCTAGTTCCTACAGAGGGGGAGGGGGCTGTGAAGCTGTTTATACCAAACCTCAAGAGGCTGTAATCAGCTTTGAAGAATTTTTTTTTTGCTTGACCCTAGCTAGATGGGAGTCAGGGGAGATGGTGACTTTGAAAGTGACCACTTTATGGCCGAATCTTACCAGGGAGGATGATACTGTAGGGGTGCTGCAGTGGTTACACATGTTGGTTAATACCAAGTCCAAGATATTATCACATTTTGGGGGGGTATCAACTAGCTGTTCTAAGGCATTTACAGTGATAAAATTGAGGAATCTCTGGGCATTTGTGTTCTGGCATGAGTGTTTTTTCCATTCTATGGTTGGGTAGTTAAAGTCACCCAGGATCATGGTAAAGGGTTGAATCTTGATAGATTTGAAGAGGTCCAGATAGGTGGAGTGTGCATCTTGAGTCACATTTTCAGGCCTGTAACTAGATATGATTTGAATGGGGGTCTTGCCAATGGTTAACTGCATCTGTAATGTCTCCTGCTTGTCATACTGTTTGGCTTTGCTGCCCAGAGTTTGGGGTCTGAATGTATGATAGGATAAGTAACCAGGTAAGGCTGGGGTATTCTCCAGAGCTTTGAACCAGGTTTCTGTCACCGCACAAATGTCAGCATCTTCCAGGGTTAAGAATGCTTGCGATGAGTGCAGTTTCATGTGTGGACTCCTAGCTGAAATATTGGTTTAATAGTTTAGGTTCATAGGTTTATACTAGGCTAATAACCACCAATGTCTTTATAAGCCTAGCCATGTAAACCCATCCAGTTTTGTTCCCAAGAACCTTGGATGTCTATATGGTAGAATATGTTATTAAAGAGGTAGCTAAAGGTTATGTGGGGTGGGTATAGTGTGCTTCCAATTCTCAAAGCTCTCCAGCTCTGAAGTACCCCTCCAGTGGCTTAACAACCAAAATTTCAAAGTGAAATGATTCCTCCATATACAAAACCGGAGTCCTTGAACAACTAAGCTGCCATTCCAAATTTTCCCAAGTTTTCTAGCTCTGTAGTACACCTCCAGAGGCTTTATCAACCAAATTCCAAACTAACCTGGTTCCTCAATATGCACAATGGGAGACCTTGAATACCAAAGTGGCTATCCTAATGTATGTTTAGTGCATCCGCTGAAATTTTGTGCACTCATTTAGATTCCGGGTGCACGCTACCAGGGATACTCGGTTAGCAATATCTTTCCATGTTGTTCTGCCCCTATTCCTTGTGTTTCTATTATTGTTTCCCTTAGACCATGTTTCAGTAGTAAAATGCATTAGCAGTTGATCTTAACACTAAGAGACTAATCCTCCAGTACCAATTTACATAGTTGGGAATATTTATTTTTCTCCCTCCCACTTCTCCTTCTCAAAAGTTTCTACACCCTTTATCAGACCTTCACTTCCTTTAATGTTTATGTACGTGCTTCTCTCAGTCCATCTGCCACTTTAGTTAATTCCTAAACCATTTTTCTCCTACCTTGCAGTTCCAAAGTTGGTAATAGTTTTTTTTTTGTGTGTCTTTTTACTTTGGCTTTTTTATGTCTGGTTGAGGGTGGGTGCAAACCACTCAGTTCACCCTCTGCTTTGCTTGGGACTCCGCTTCCCTACTCTACCTCATTCCTACCCACCCCCACTTTACTCAGATTTATGCTTCTATAACAACTATGCCCTCTGCTTAATCAACTAATCATCCAAAACCAATTTTATCCCTCCCACCTATCACCCAATTTCAGCCAACTCTCTCTGCATTGCTGTTCTAACCACTTTCTTCCTAAACCACTCCAACCCAACTCATACTCAAACTATCCCTAACTTCTTCGATTCAATCTCCAGAGCCATGGATAAGGGTAAGGTGGTTCACACAGCCTATCTAGACCTTGCCAAGGCATTTGACACCATCCCCCACTCTGGAATCATAGATAAACTTACTAAGCTGGGCATTAATCCTTACGTCACCCAATGGGTTGCTAACTGGCTTACTGACAGAACCCACACTGTAAAAGTAGCCGACTCCAAATCCAGCTCCAGACAAGTGACAAGTGGAGTACATAAGGGTTCAGTTCTGGGACCGCTCTTGTTTGGAATCTACTTCTCTGAAGTACAGGCCAACACTAAGGGACTCTGGCTAACAAAGTTCGCAGATGACTGCAAACTGGGAGCCATTATTGAATCCCCAAATGATGTGGATACTCTACAAAAGGGCCTTACAGAAACAGATGCTTGGTGCCAGAGCCATGGGCTCAAGCTCAATAACAAAAAATATATAGTTATCCCCTTTGGGAAAAAACATGTACCCGTGAATTACCATATAGGTGGCAGTACATTAAACACCGAAAGTGTGATAAGAGACTTAGGGACACAGGTGGACAGTGGTCTCATCTTCAATAACTACATCACCACAACAGTCAGGAAATCCTTCTATGTGGCACACCTCATCACTAAGGGCTTTTCATCCAGAAAAAAGGAGGTTATTGTCCCACTGTACTCACCCTTCATTTGACCCATTATAGAATACAACGCCCCGTTTGGTAGGTACCTCTCAAGACATCTGCAACAACTGGAAAGGCCGCAGAAATACCTCACTAAAAGAATCACAGGCCTAAAGCAGATGCCCTATGCTGACCGCCTTAAAAAACCACAGCTATACTCTGTCGCATATCATCTACTCAGAGGCGATCTCTGCTTAACATACAAGGCCATGTCAAACCCAGAGCTGTTGGACATGCTACACTTAAGGAAATCCCAATCCCTCAGAGCCACACGCTCCAGGGATCTAAACCTTGTCATCAAAATAAACAAAACATGCTGGAGGGATAGGTTCCTGACCCAGAGACTCCCCAGACTCTGGAATAGATTGCCCATACATGTCAACCAAAGTGCCTCTTTGGCCGTCTTCAAAAGGAACCTTGACAATTGGATGGGAGAAAGGAAATTCACCCCGGGGAGCACGTCAATCGCCCTGCTAGATGGGGGTCCAGGGAAGTAAATAGTGTGGGAAGAAATAGCCAGGGAATTGTTATGGCTAGGCTTGTATAGGCCCTAGGGCTGATAGCCTAGTACCAACCAATGAACCCACTCTCTTCTATCCTTATTACCTCATAACTCACACCGATGCCTTAACATTCATCACTCATCACTCTTTTCTACTCTAACCCCTCCATTTTTAATATGCTACTATTCACTGTATTTCTCATCACATTACTCACAACATCTTATCACATTTCCTTCTTCCACAATCTCCAAGTCCTACATACAATCACACCAACTACTCATTTCTATCCTCCTTCATCTTACCTGCTCATCTCCATCAGCATATCTTCACAACTGTTCTGTAACACACCCATCCAACTTTTTACACTATAATACCCTTCGAATCAAATACCCCCACACATCCTGCAGAAGTACTATAAACTTATCATCAATCTCTCACACAGCTACTTAATAAAGTCCTATCTACTTTATGTCAGAGGTGACATTCATCCTAATTCAGGCCCTAACCCACACTTTCAGGCACCCATCCAGGGGCGGCTCGTGCTATAGGACTGCGAGACTGCAGCCCTCCTACCTGTAAAATGGGTCCCCCACCTGTAGAATACATAAAATAAAGTCCCCAGTCCCCCCACCGTATAACATATAAAAATAAATAATATCTCAGACTCCGCTCATGCATGCTTAGTTCCTGTCTACTGTGTTAGGCAGACCAGAACTCCAAGCATGCATAGGCATTCCTGAGTTTCAGACAGCTCAGTAGACCATGATTTTGTGAGGGGGGAAGGGCAGCAAACTCAGACAGCCCCAGCTGAACTATACCTCTCAACTGTCCAGACTTTTGCAGAATGAATAGATTTTTGCTTCTTATTTTTGGTTTGTTCCTCATAAATTTTGTGGTTTTCTGCCAAATCATTTAGGAATGAAGTCACTAAATAATGACAGACATTGAGTTTCAGACGTCATAACCTTCAGAAAAATGCATGCTAAAGCAAGACCTGTTATTCTGTCAACTGTCTTAGATTATACAAGAGCTATTTTTAGTACTGTTTGCATGTTCCCCAATATATTTGGCCTTGTCCAGATTTCCTGCATTAAGAGGTTGAGAGGTACGTGCAAATAAATCGCTTTATAGAATTAGGAATATTCAAACCTCTCAACTGTCCCCAATTTTGGCTCAAATGTTGCTGTCTCCCTAATAATCCCTCTGCAAAATGGCAATTTTGGAAGAAAACGTGGAGTGTTTACAATTATAAATAACTGTAATGATCAGAGTTATAGATTACATTTATTTCGGAAATGCATGTAGATCTTATTTTGTCAGCTGCTTAAGTTAACAGTACTAATTTTAAAAAGGTGTCACTTCTTTGACAGTTTCCCAGCTGTATTGTGTGGCAATTTTATATTTTTGCATAACATTTTTGGTCTGTTTTTCATAAAATTGTGGTTCTCTGGCAAATTAGTAGCAAATCATTAAAGACTGAAGTTAGAAAATAATGGCAGACATTTGAGTTTCAGATTTCATACCTTCAAAAATTCATACTAATGCAAGACCTACTACTATTCTATTATCTTTCTAAGTTTATAAGAACAATATTTAAACATTGTCTTTATTTTTGGGCCTGTGTCCCACTTCTGTGTATGGCTTTGTCCAGATTTCTTGCTCTGAGGTTGAGAGGTATGAGTGTCAGAGCCATCACCGTCAAGCAGAGACATTTCAAACTGTGACCTACTTGTTGCACCCCACTCCCCATTGTAGTGGCTCTGGATGTGTCCAAGCAAGGCAAGGAGCAGTTATGCAGTGTAAGTGTGCAGATTATTCCCCCATCCAAGGTAGACCACAAGTACAACAGTGGCTTTTCATTTGTCCTTAATTTTGCAGATTGTTCTGGTTTTCTGTCATATTTTTATATTGTTGATTTATGCTTCTTATTATTCAGAAAATGCATGTTGTTGCAGTGCCCTGTTGCTCTGTATTAAAGTAGCAATGCTTTATTGACCATCAGGTAAGCTTGTTGGAGATCGTAAGCTGCAAGTAAGCTTTAATAAGCATACTGTTAAAGAATTACCAACATTGAAAGCCTTTTCATTGTTGCCATGCAGAGAATATTTACATAACTAGATAACATATAAGCCTTAGCTATTGAAATGCATATGACAGTATTTGAAATAAAGGACAGGATTACAGTATTTTCAGAAGCTCATTACATTTGTTGGAGACTTGCAGTTATCTTTTCAGGCTTTACCCATAAACTAAACAGAATGCCAATATATCATGTGTGGTCCATAACTTGTGCAGTAATCCTTTAAGCAATTTATCTTGAGCTTGTTTCTTGTTCGCTGTTCATTTTTTACTTTGATCATGTGTTCCCCATGAAGAAAGTAGATAGTTGTTGTCAGGCAGCAGGTCTTTTTTGGATAAGAAACATTTTTACAAGTGGGGGTATCATAGAGATTGCTACTTTCAGCATGTTACTTGGTAATTTTATAAAGCTGAATGCAAATTATAATTAGAACTGCAGTGCAAGGAGAAGTGGTTTGAGTGCTGCTTGTTTTATTTTATACTTGATTTTGACTGGCATTCCAGTAACGTATTTAAAAAGCAATTTATTTTTTCATGCCTCACAACCTTTGTGTTTCCATCTAGATATTAAGTAAGTTGTCATGTAGCCAATGCATTGAAATATATTTTTCTTCTACACTTCATTTTGTCTTGAGTGAACTCTCGTAATGACAGTTTGGCACCCAGGGCAGCGTATTTAATTAAAGTTCCAGTTGTTGTGGTTTTGAGCATAGCTCCATCCCTTTCTAGTTGGTCACACCCCTTCTCATTGGCCCCACCCATTCAGCTGTCTCCTGCAGCCCTCCTTTAATTTGAAGTCACCAGCCGCCACTGCCTTCTTCAGATACAAAACTCAAATTAAACTGCAGTTTTTATATATACATCTCTTCAGTTAACATTCAGTACTGCACCCTCCTTTTCTTTAGTGCAGGTCTTAAAGGTATAACCCCATTTAAACCTGGGGTTTTGTATGCTGCTAGCTCAAAGATCCATTTAGTTTCATTCAACTCTGTCTCATTAATCAAATCACCTCCCCTTTTGTTTTTATTTACACATTGTCAAGGGTGGCTCATGCTATAGGACTGCGGGACTGCAGCCCTCCCACCTGTAAAATGGGTCTCCCACCTGTAAGTCCCCCCACCGTAGAACATATAAAAATAAATAAATATATATATATATATATATATCTTCCCAGACTCCGCGCATGCGTGCTTAGTTCCTGACTGCTGTGTTAGGCAGACCAGAACTCCAAGCACACATGCTCAGGCATTCCTGAGCTCCAGACTGCCCAGTTAGGCAGTCTGGATAGGGAAGGCAGGAAACTCCGCCCTTCCAACCCAGAGATCTGTGCGGTGACGACCGCACAAACTGGAAGGTCACCGGACTGCATCACCGGCAGGCTGGACCAATAGCAGGAGGCTCCAGCCTCCTCACATCTCACGGGAGACCACAGCTTGTGCAGGCCAGTATGTAGGACTGATCGGGTGGGCTGCTGCAGAGTACAGGATTGCATTTCTGGAAACAGCAGGGGACCACAGCATGCAGGACCGATCAGAGTACAGGATCGCATTTCTGGAAACAGGTGATTGCTGCAGAGGAGTGTGTTGCAGAGTACAGGATCACATGGCAGGCCATTCTGGAGACAGGTAGGTAGTGATCACTGGTGTGTGTGTAATGCCCCAGTTGCTTCATGGTGGTGGGTAGAGAATAAGGCTTGAACCCTGTACCTTGGACCTAAGTGACAAGAGCCTGAATTGCCTACCCACCACCATTTCTAAAACATTTGCAGATTTTAGCCTCATATCTGTTCTGTTCCTCATAAAATATGTGGTTTCTGTATTTTTGTTACTTAAAACAAACAGTAATGCAGTGGTAGCAGTATTGCTTGACAACTATGGGTTGTCTGGGTTGATTCTTGGCTGGGGTGCCTTCTGTGTTGAGTCTGCATGTCCACCCTGTGTTTGTATGGGTTTGCTCTGGTATCCTCAGTGGATATTTGTCCCTATTTTTTGGACTGTATTCCCCCATTATTGACTTCGTCCAGGTTTTTTGTGCCAAGGTTGAGAGCTATGGTGATAACTGAACTCACTGAATATGTTTGTCGGTTGTATTCCCCCATTACTGGCTTTGTTCAGGTGTTTTGTGCTAAGATGTTGACAGCTATGGTGAGAACTGAATTCACTAAATGGTAGCCATTTAAGTTTCAGTTTTCCTTTCTTTCATAAAAACAGATGATTTGGCATAATGGTATGTTGCTCTGGCTGTTTTGCACAGGGACCTGGGTTCAATACTTGGCAGTGAAATGTATGGAGCTAACACAGCATTTTATTCTAGCAACTTTCCAACATTATACAAGCAATGTTTAAAATGTGTTCCTGGTTTTTGGGCTTTTGTCCCCCCCCCAATAAATTTTGGCTTTGTCCAGATTTCTTGTGCTGCAAAGTTCAGAGATACAGCTGAGTATCGAGTAGATTTTACAAGGAGCTGAGAGCTGCAGGAGAACAATAGTTTAGTGCTGCTTATGCCGAGTCTGCTTACATTGTAAATAGCACAACAGGTAGTGTACTTGCTTTTGATGCAGAAAGCTGTGGGTTCTACTCCCACAGTAGGTAGATCCATTGCTGATACTGTACTCTGTTGTAAAGGGGATGGATGCTGCAGTCCTCTTTGGCGAAGATACCTAGTAACTATGAACCTGTTATCAGTTTGCCATCCATTCCCTATTGCGATATTACTAGCAAAATAATTTTTTTAATGCAACATAAGCAATTTATTCCTCAAGGGCAACAGGCACTTTATTTGTAGATGAAACAATGACATATAAAGTTGTTTGCTAGCAGTAACCTCTTCATTAGTTAACAGATTTCTTTAATGTGGAATTATTTAGATGACTTTTACTTCTTCAGAGATCATGCATATTTATTGATACTGGTGGACTGTTGAAGTTTGAGTAGACTTTTATGATGGAAATGTTCTGAATTGGGCAGTTTTGTCATTATTGGTGCATGCATTTTGTTTCATTGTTTACTGGAAAAATGTTCAAAACAATAAATTTAAAATGCTGTCTAACAACTGTACTGTATGGTACAAGGAATATAATTTAATAGTCAGGAAGGTGTATCAAAGAGTATATGTATGTTTCGTGTTTAAGGGGCCTATGATTTGAAAACAGCCCAAAATGAATCTTTATCTGCCACTGGCAAAATATATTTTCTTTGAATGTGGGTTTCAATGCTGTTTCAAGGGTAGAGAAGTTTTAATGCTAAGTCTATTTTCATTGTGAGACTGCATTGCTTTGTTTAGCAGATATCTATTAGGGTTTATGCTGTAAAATATAAAATAAAACTTTCAAATTAAATCCATATCATCGCAGAAGTAAAGCAGTATGCACATTACAGTGTTTATGGCAAATGGGGCGAAATAACCAAGGAATGGGACATTGGAATGGCTGCAGGGGGGACGCTCCATTCGACCATGATTTTGTGAGGGGGGGAAGGGCAGCAAACTCAGACAGCCCCGGCTGAACTATACCTCTCAACTGTCCAGAATTTTGCAGAATGAATAGATTTTTGCTTCTTATTTTTGGTTTGTTCTCCATAAAATTTGTGGTTTTCTGCCAAATCATTTAGGAATGAAGTCACTAAATAATGACAGACATTGAGTTTCAGACGTCATAACCTTCAGAAAAATGCATGCTAAAGCAAGACCTGTTATTCTATCAACTGTCTTAAGTTTATACAAGAGCAATTTTTAGCACTGTTTGCATGTTCCCCCAATATATTTGGCCTTGTCCAGATTTCCTACATTAAGAGGTTGAGAGGTATGTGCAAATAAATCGCTTTATAGAATTAGGAATATCCAAACCTCTCAACTGTCCCCAATTTTCCCTCAAAATGTTGCTCTCCCAGTAATAATCCCTCTGCAAAATGGCAATTTTGGAAGAAAACGTAGAGGGTTTACAATTATAAATAATTGTAATGATCAGAATTATAGATTACTTTTATTTCAGAAATGCATGTAGATTATCTTATTTTGTCAGCTGCTCAAGTTAACAGTACTAATTTTAAAAATGTGTCCCTTCTTTGACAGGTTCCCAGCTGTATTGTGTGGCAATTTTATATTTTTGCATAACATTTTTGGTCTGTTTTTCATAAAATTGTGGTTTTCTGGCAAATTAGTAGCAAATCATTCAAAATTGAAGTTAGAAAATAATGGCAGACATTTGAGTTTCAGATTTCATACCTTCAAAAATTCATACTAATGCAAGACCTACTACTATTATATTATCTAAGTTTATAAGAACAATATTTAAACATTGTCTTTATTTTTGGGCCTGTGTCCCACTTCTATGTATGACTTTTTCCAGATTTCTTGCTCTGAGGTTGACAGGTATGAGTGTCAGAGCCATCACCATCAGCCAGAGACATTTCAAACTGTGACCTACTTGTTGCACCCCACTCCCCATTGTAGTGGCTCTGGATGTGTCCAAGCAAGGCAAGGAGCAGTTATGCAGTGTAAGTGTGCAGAGTATTCCCCCATCAAAGGTAGACCACAAGTACGACCGTGGCTTTTCATCTGCCCTTGATTTTGCAGAATGTTCTGGTTTTCTGTCATATTTTTATACTGTTGATTTATGCTTCTTATTATTCAGAAAATGCATGCTATTGTAGTGCCCTGTTGCTCTGTATTAAAGTAGCAATGCTTTATTGACCATCAGGTAAGCTTGTCGGAGATTGTAAGATGCAAGTAAGCTTTAATAAGCATACTGTTAAAGAATTACAAACATTGAAAGCCTTTTCATTGTTGCCATGCAGAGAATATTTACATAACTAGATAACGTATAAGCCTTAGGTATTGAAATGCTTATGACAGTATTTGAAATAAAGGACAGGATTACAGTATTTTCAGAAGCTCATTACATTTGCTGGAGACTTGCAGTTATCTTTGCAGGCTTTACCCGTAAACTAAACAGAATGCCAATCTATCATGTGCGGTCCATGACTTGTGCAGTAATCCTTTAAGCAATTTATCTTGAGCTTGTTTCTTGTTCGCTGTTCATTTTTTACTTTGATCATGTGTTCCCCATGAAACAAGTAGATAGTTGTTGTCAGGCAGCAGGTCTTTTTTGGATAAGAAACATTTTTACAAGTGAGGGTATCACAGAGATTGCTACTTTCAGGATGTTACTTGGTAATTTTATAAAGCTGAATATAAATTATAATTAGAACTGCAGTGCAAGGAGAAGTGGTTTGAGCTGAGTGCTGCTTGTTTTATTTTATACTTGATTTTGACTGGCATTCCAGTAATGTATTTAAAAAGCAATTTATTTTTTCATGCCTCACAACATTTGTGTTTCCATCTAGATATTAAGTAAGTTGTCATGTAGCCCATGCATTGAAATATTTTTTCTTCTACACTTCATTTTGTCTTGATTGGACTCTCATAATGACGGTTTGGCACCCAGGGCAGTGTATTTAATTAAAGTTCCAGTTGCTGTGGTTTTGAGCATAGCTCCACCCCTTTCTAGTTGGTCACACCCCTTCCCATTGGCCCCACCCATTCAGCTGTCTCCTGCAGCCCCCCTTTAATTTGAAGTCGCCAGCCGCCACTGCATTGTATGACCATAAACTTAAACTTATGATTTTCATACTTAGAAATGTGCTGGAAAAGTGCATTATGTTCATGTTTTAATCTTACAGAGGACAAATGGTTTAAAATTCTGTTTTTCAGCATGCAGTTAGTGTTTCCTACATAGAATGAGCTGCCAGGTAAACAACATTCTTTGTTCTACAATCTGCATGCAAATCAAAACAATATTGTTTTCCTGATACATAGGATTCTGCCTCCACAATGTACTCACATGCTTTGCAATTTCTGCACTTTTGTGTAACTGCACATTGTGTAAAATTGTTCCTACTTTTTTCTGTCTTCCCTTCATTACATAATAAATCCTTCAGATTTTTATTTCTTCTAAAGCCAAAACGTTTTTTCACCTACTACCTCGGCTATTTTTCATCTGTCAGCAAAACATTCCAATTCTGTTGTATTATATCACATATTGCACCTATGTTATTACTGTATGTTAACATTAGCCTCACATTATCCATCTGTGAGGCTCTAGACTGAACAGGTGTTCCATCCTGTTGTATATGGGAGAACCAAGGCCTAGACCTATTACTTCTGTATTGTTTACTCTTAGTAATAGCATCTTTTACTCTATTTTCATTGTATCCCCTTCGGCAGAGGTTACTCTCTAACTTGTCTATTTCTTGTTCAAAATGGTATCCTGTGTACATATACATGAAATTATATCAACCTGCCCTCTTATTATACCACTGAACGTATACCTTGGATGCATGCTGACATAAGATAATAATGTCATAATAAAAATCTGAAGGATTTATTATGTCATGAAAGGAAGACATTAAAAAGTAGGAACAATTTTACACAATGTGCAGGTACAAGAAAGTGCAGAAATTGCAAAGCATGTGAGTACATTGTGGAGGCGGAATCCTATGTATACCCCGTACCAGGAAAACAATATTGTTTTAATTTGTATGCAGATTGTAGAACAAAGAATGTTGTTTACCTGGCTGTCTGTCAGGACTGAAGCTCATTCTATGCAGGAAAAACTAACTGCATGCTGAAAAACAGAATTTTGAACCATTTGTCCTCTGTAAGATTAAAACATGAACATAATGCACTTTTCCAGTACATTTCTAAATATGAAAATCATAAGTTTAAGTTTATGGTCATACAATGTGTAAATGAAAACTAAAGGGGAGGTGATGTGATTAATGAGACAGAGTTGAATGAAACTAAATGGATCATTGAGCTAGCAGCATACAAAACTCCAGGTTAAAATGGGGTTATACCTTTAAGACTTGCACTAAAGAAATGGAGGGTGCGTTACTGAATGTTAACTGAAGAGATATATAAAAACCGCAGTTTCATTTGAGTTTTGTATCTGAAGAAGGGCTTGGTCCCAAAAGTGCTCATTCCTGTGTTTTTAATTGTGTTTTAAATAAAAGTTTTGAAGCTGTTCAGCATGATGGCCAGTGCCTGCTTTTTTCTTCTTTCCTTTGGAATCTTTGTGGGCAGACAGCCTTTGGTGGAGTATCTACAGTTCATTTTGGTTTGGCTTTGCTGGTGTGTCTGAAGACTCCACACATTATGGCAGAACAGCGGGATGTTGGAGTGGAACTAGGTCACAGTTCTCATGGTTCATCTACAATCTGGACAGAGAAAGTAAGTAGAAATGTGACAACTACAAGTAATCCTTTTCTTGCTTTGGATTTACATATACTGTCTGGTGAACATGTGGTGGGTGAGTCTGCTCAAAAAGAAAGAGTGGCCTTTACTGACTTAGTAAATACCTTGCATAATAAATTAATGAAACGAAAGTGTCTACAGTGGCAAAGACATCATTTGGAGGCCTATTTGCAGTTTGGCATAGTTCCCAGAGGACTTTGTGTACTGTGTATGCCTTCGCAGGGTTAGTACTATCCAGAACTTTTAGCCAAGTAGCAGCGTTTAAATTTATATATGCATTTATTGCTAGGATTTCATGCTCCACAAGAGAATATTTTGGTGAAAGAAACTGAGACTTTACAAAAAGATTTAGAGCTGGAATATGTTGGTGATTTTTATATGAATAAACTGGAAGAGATGCATTATTTGGTATCTACCTTAGACATGAAATTGCAGCAAATAAAAACTAAGAAACTGATGAGAGACTATCATGATTTTAAACAGGGCAACATTTTTATGTGGCCTAAAGAGAAACCAGTTCAGGATGAAGCGTTTACTTCTACAGCAAAAAATCACTGAAAACACCTACCTACCAGGGCAGGCACCCTCATTCTCGTGTACGTAATTGTAATGTTTCCATGACTACTAGGGAGGAGTTGATCAGTACACAGGTCAGGCCCACCATTCAGTGTCCAACTGTAGTACCAATAGAGATGACATGAAGGCGGATGGATGACCCTGCTTGTGGGGAGGAGACCAACATAGCAACCTCCAAACTGATTAATCGACCAGGACAGAAGTCAACAGCTGACACCATGGGAGGACAACCTTTGACTTCCAGCATGGAAAATGAGTTGGCACAGCTAGGAGCATGGATGATTTTGAGATGGGAAAGGGTTCTTTTCCGTCACTGCCTGTACCAGTCAAGAAGAAGGGCGAGTGTTGACAGAGCCATATAAATCAAAGAAAGGTGAAGAAGCAGCAAATATCCACTTGACTGGTGATACTAACTGTATTGTTTATAATATATCTGACTATTTTTTTTCTGCAATATGTTCTTAACAAAGGCTTAACATTTGTACCGGGTACAGGAACTGTATATTCTCAGGTTATTCTTGACTTGATGTTATATGGTAGGAATGTGTCACTTAAAAATTGATATGGTAATTCAAACCTGCCACAGAACAAGGAGTTGATACAGCCCAGCACTTTTACTCCACCTATTAACACTGCTGTTAACATTTTTTTGAGACTGTGTGAATCAGATATAAAGCATTACCTAGAAGATAAGGGCATTTCCTAGAAGATAAGGGTAATAGTTAGTTTTTAATCTGTCCATTTCACAGAGGTAAGCATTGAATTCATTGAAAAACAATGCAGATATTGTGATAAAACCAGCGGATAAGGGGGGAGCTATAGTAGTAATGAATAAGAGTTTCTATCAGAGAAAAGTCTTATAACTGCTACAGGATGAACACTCCTATTTGTATATCCCCCTATAATGGTTAATCATACAGCTGACAAGGTAAAACAAAGGTTTACAGAATTAAAGCAATTGGGGCTAATGTCAGAGGACTTGTACACATTTTTATGGATAGAACATCCAATGGTGCCTATATTCAAGGCACTAACCAAGACACACAAAGATCTGGTTGACCCCCCCCCCCCCACACTGAGACCTATTGTCTTAGGCAGGGGTTGGGTCACAGGGAATGTTTCCATTTGGATAGAATGTACACTGAAAAAAGTTTTAGATAAATTTCCCAGTATACTAAAGGATACAGGATACTTCTTAATACTGTTGCATGAGTGTATTGTACGGAATGAAGGACAGAACTATATAATGGTTACACTACATGTAAAGAATTTATTTACTGTCATTAGCAATACCTATGGCATATCAGCCACAAAACACATACTATTACAAGTAGCTAACTTTGAGCTTGATAACATTAGGCTGATAATTGAGCTGCTTAAACTAGTGTTAGAAAATAACATATGTATGTGTCATGATGCATATTATCGCCAGAAGCAGGGGGTGGTTATGGGCACCCCCTGTGCTAACACTTACGCAAATTTAGTGTTGGCTTACAGGGAGAAAATTAAGTTATATATTGAGGACAACATCCATGGAAGGACAAGTTAATTTTTTATGTGTGTTTTGTGGATGACTTTTTTTTGTTATGGGGGGGGGGGTCGTGGATTTACAAAAAATTGTTAAATATTTGGAATCTATGACCACTTTCCTTAGATTCACCGTGCAGTATGCCAGTAGAGCTTTGGACTTTTTGGATGTAAAATTGCTGAGGGATGAGAATGGATGGAGTTTTGGACACGACCTTATTCAGAAAAAAACTGCTGGAAGAAACAGCATGCTATCTTAGGACAGCATGCATCCAAGATATACGTTCAGTGGTATAATAAGAGGGCAGGTTGATAGAATTTCACGTATATGTATACAGGAAACACATTTTGAACAAGAAATAGACATGTTAGAGAGTAACCTCTGTCGAAGGGGATACGATGAAAATAGAGTTAAAGATGTTATTACTATGAGTAAACAATACAGAAGTAATAGGTCTTGGCCTTGGTTCTCCTATAGACAACAGGATGGAACACCTGCTCAGTCTACAGCCTCACAGATAGATAATGTGAGTCTAATGTTAACATATATAACATAGGGGCAATATGTGATATAATAAAACAGAACTGGAATGTTTTGCTGACAGATGAAAAAATAGCCAAGGTAGTGGGAGAAAAAACAGATTTTGGCTTTAGGAGAAATAAAAGTCTGAAGGATTTATTATGTCATGAAGGGAAGACAGAAAAAAAGTAGGAACAATTTTACACAACGTGCAGGTACACGAAAGTTCAGAAATTACAAAGCATGTGAGTACATTATGGATTCAGAATCCAATGTACACCCTGTATCAGGAAAACAATATTGTTTTTATTTGTATGCAGACTGTAGAACAAAGAATGTTTACCTGGCTGTCTATCAGGACTGCAGCTCATTCTATGTAGAAAAAAATAACTGCATGCTGAAAAACAGAATTTTGAACCATTTGTCCTCTGTAAGAATAAAACATGAACATAATGCACTTTTCCAGTATGAAAATCATAAGTTTATGGTCATACAATGTATAAATGAAAACAAAAGGGGAGGTGATTTGATTAATGAGACAGAGTTGAATAAAATTAAATGGATCCTTGAGCTAGCAGCATACAACCTTTAAGACCTGCACTAAAGAAAAGGAAAGTGCAGTACTGAATGTTAATTGAAAAGATGTATAAAAACTGCAGTTTAATTTGAGTTTTGTATCTGAAGAAGGGTTTGTTCCTGAAAGTGCTCATTTCTGTGTTTTTAATTGTGTTTTAAATAAAAGGTTTGAAGCTGTTCAGCGTGATGGCCAGTACCTGTTTTTTTTCTTCTTTCCTTTAGAATCTTTGTGGGCAGGCAGCCTTTGGTGGAGTATCTCATCAGATGGGTGGCCAACTGGCTCACAGATAGGACCCACAAGGTCAAAATAGGTGCCTTCACTTCCAACAGCAGACTTGTCACTTTTGGTGTTTCCCAGGGATCTGTCCTGGGACCCCTACTGTTTGGCATCTACTTTTCAGAGGTTCAGGCAAAGACATAACGCCTGTGGCTGACAAAGTTTGCAGATGACTGTAAGTTGTGTGCTGTCATTGACTCCCCAGATGATGTTAACATACTGAAAGAGAGTCTCACAGCTACAAATAACTGGTGCCAAAGTTATGGCCTAAAGTTAAATGCAAAAAAATGTATTATTCTGCCATTCAGCAAAAACATGGCCCCTACTCATTACCGCATCAACGGCAACTCCCTTAGCACACAACCCCTGGTGAGAGATCTGGGTACTCAGGTTGACAACAATCTCACATTCAACCATCATGTGGCACCAGTGGTCAGAAAAGCCTTTTACTTGGTTCATCTCATAAGTAAAGGGATTGCATCCCAGAAAAAAGGAGGTTATTACCTCTCTGTACTCCTCCCTCATTAGACTCATAATTGAGTATAATTGCCAGTTTGGAATGCACCTCTCCAAACACCTGCACCAAATGGAAAGGCCATGGAAATACCTCACAAAGAGAATCCATGGCCTCCAACACGTGTCCTATGTGGACAGGTTCAAATCACTATCACTTTACTCGGTATCATACAGATTGCTCAGAGGTGATCTGTGTCTCTCCTACAAGGCAAAATCGGACCCTGCCCTTCTAGAGATGCTTCATACCCGTAAGTCTAACTCCTACTTGTTAGGCCTAAATCTAATATGCGACATCAACAAAACCTGCTGGAGAGACACGTTTGTCTCCCAGAGGCTGCCCCTTCTCCGGAATAGACTTCTCATACATGTTGAACAGAGTACCTCACTGACCCTCTTCAAGCGGAATCTTGATGAGTGGATGGGAAACCACAAGTTTGTCCTAGGGGTTCCACCTTTGTCCCTAACTGACAGGGGGCAACAGATGCTGACTGAGGTTTCTTTTTTAGGGATAAACTCTTGGCTAGGCTTGTAAGGGCCCCAGGGCCATTAGCCTAGTAACCTCCTATGATCGTATTACTGTGAAAGGGGATGTTACTCCAGGAAGTGGTGTCTACTGACAAATCTGACTGACCTGAAACACTTGGTGAAGCTACATAGGTAAGTCAGCTGTGCTAAATCTTATCAATGAGTTCTTTGATATGAATTCAGCAAAGCTGCTTCAATCTTCCTTTGCATATATAACACCCTTGCTGCATTCCGGATGGTACATTTTGGAAATCATCCCATGCTCCATCAAAGGTTTATACTGGAAGGACACTATTAAAACAAGAAAAACAGGAGCCCCTTTAAAGTAAAATGGGAGTCAGAGTACCAACACTACGCAGAGTAGAAGGTGCACAAATAAGAGCAGCAATGAAAGGAATGAGGAAGGAAGTACTGCGCAGAGTGTGATGATCTGAAGGAAATACTGCGCAGAGTGTGATGATTGGAAGGAAATACTGCGCAGAGTGTGATGATTGGAAGGAAATACTGTGCAGAGTGTGATGATTGGAAGTCTCAGACGTATGTGTTAAAAGAAAACATTTGCTCCTTAGTGCACCTGTTACAGCGACATAGAGAACCACAATTAATGCAAGGCATGGGCAATATCTTATGGACACAGCTACTGGAATACTGGGGACAACAAATCGCAGGACAATCTTTCACAATCTCTTTATCACCTGGAGTGGACTGGGCAATCATTCGTATGCACAACGGAGCAACTTCTTATGTTCTCCCCGTGTTTATTATATCATCAAAGCATGCTTTAAATGAATTCCTAAGTAAGTCATACTTTCCTGTCTCCACCATACCTCGCAACCTCTCAAAGCAAGAAATCTGGACAAAGCCATAAATAAAAGTGGGGCAAAGGCCTAGGCTAAAAATAGGGACTATTTTTAAATATCGCTCTTACAAACTTAGAAAGTTGATAGAATAACAGATTTTGCATTAGCATGAATTTTTCTGAAGGGTATGAAGTCTAAAACTCAAATGTCTGTTGTTATTTTTCTAACTTCAATATTTAATGGTTTGCCACTAATAGGACAGAAAAACACATTTTTATGAAAAAAGGGGCCAAAAATATGAAGAAAAAATCTGGACATTTTGTGAAAATCTGTACAGTTGAGTGGTATGGTCCCCCAAATATGGAAATTTTGTACCAATACATGGGTGTTTATGTAATTTAAACCCTTTGCTTTTGCTTCTGCCTCATTTACTTTACAACCTTCTTGCTCATAACACCTGTGCAGAGGTGCTCGTGTCCCACTGCTACTGTAATAGCCTACCTGCAGCCAGAGAAATATTTGAGTCTCCACCACAGTGTGCCTTGTTTGAACAAAACCCCCCAAGCCCACCCCCTGGGATGGAAGAGTTGACATTGGCTGCTCATTCCCACTAACCCACCCTGCTCCTCCAGGCCCTGATTAATTAACTTAAATTGGGTATTTATCTCTGTTTGCCATGGAGGTAGAAATCACTGGAAACTGTGTCTGTAATTCCTTTGCCATTTCTGTGTGCCTGTTCTGATGATCAACTCATGTTCTTATCACCTTTGCCATCTTACCGTACATAAATAGGTTTAAGTATGTTTTGGATGACTAATATCAGTTTACAACCTCTGCAATAGTCTTCATTACACTCTATCTTCCGGTGTGGAATTACAGATCATCACAAATGTAGTAGAGAGGGAAGTATTGTGAAACAGAGGCTATGTTGATATTTTGAGTCTTACCATTTCTTGCCTGCCACTGTCACTCAGGTTTCTGGCATTCTCACATAGTTCTCCACTATTCAGCAGGTGCTATACAATGGTCATAGATAGTAGTGTCTCATATTGGGAAGATATAGCCCAAAACTATGAACAGGAGAGCAGGTATGTTGTAGCTTTTGAAACAGAGTTAAGCACAGTACTTCTCAGACTGGAACTATGGAAAAGAGTCTAATCATACTTTAACATTTGAACAAAAATGGAAGTATCCATCCAGTGCTTCTCAAATAGGAGCTATAGAAATGAGATTTGACATAACTCCTCTTTTGTATAGAAAAAGAACTGCCCTGGCTGTGGTTTTCAAACAGGAAATATAGAGATGTGGTAGATAGTATCTTTTCAAAAGAAAACTGAACTGTCCATGCAAAGCTTCCTGCAACAGAAATTTATTTGTCATGCTACTGTACATTGTTATTGTATTTTAATGTATATCATTTAATTTATGGAGGTTATTGGGCATTTCAGTATCATTTTTTAGCATAATGTTTAACTGACTAGACTGTAGTGTAATATAGTTTTGCTGTTATCTTCTTAAGCCCATAGTTTCAATTTTTAATTGAAACTTTTAGCTTGAGGAACCAGATTTTTATGCATAGAGTCTTCTGGTTGAAAAAATAATCTTTTAAGTATGCTAATATAGTAGCAGAAATAAGAGAAACCATTGTAGAATTGTATGTTTCTTGTACAATGTGCTCAGTTTCTGGATGAGGAGTAAGATTTTTTTGTGTAATGCATTTATTATTGTAACGGGCAAAGCATATTATCATGGGAAATGTTTGTCAAGAAACCATATTAAAATATTCTCATAAACTAATGTATTCCATAATTTCTTGTTACAGTGTTTCTTATTTAATTGATGTATTCACAATCATTTTTCTTGGCAAGACAGTAGGGTGGTGTATGAGTATGTGTAGGGGTACTTTCAGTTTATTCAAGTGCCCTTACTAAAAAATGTTCAGATAAATAATTAAGTTATAGCACAATTCCTTATTGCTGTTTTATTCATATACATGCTTTGATGATATAATAAACATGGGGAGAACATAAGAAGTTGCTCCGTTGTGCATACGAATGATTGCCCAGTCCACTCCAGGTGATAAAGAGATTGTGAAAGATTGTCCTGCGATTTGTTGTCCCCAGTATTCCAGTGGCTGTGTCCATAAGATATTGCCCATTCCTTGCATTAATTGTGGTTCTCTATGTCGCTGTAACAGGTGCACTAAGGAGCACATGTTTTCTTTTAACACATACGTCTGAGACTTCCAATCATCACACTCTGCGCAGTATTTTTGTACCTTTTGGAATTGTGGCCACAAAGTTCAACCTTGGTCTCATCAGACCATAACACATTTTACCACATGCTTTTGGGAGACTTGATGCATTGTTTTGCAAATTTTAGCTGGGCCTGGATGTTTTTCTGTGTAAGAAAAGAATTCTATCTTGCAAACCTACTCCATAGTCCAGACATATGAAGAATATGGGAGATTGTTGTCACATGTAGTACACAACCAGTACTCACCAGAAATTCCTGCAGCTCCTTCAGTGTTACTGTAGGTCTCTTGGCAGCCTCCCTGACCAGTTTTCTTCTTGTCTTTTCATCAGTTTTGGAGGGGCGTCCAGTTCTTTGCAACATCACTGTTGTCCCATATTTTCTCCACTTTTTGATGACTCTGTTCACTGTGTTCCATGGTATATCCAATGCTGTGAAAATTTTTTTGTACCCTTCTCCTGACTGATACCTTTCAACAATGAGATCCCTTTGATGCTTTGAAAGCTCTCTGCGAATCATGGTTTTTGCTGTAGCAGGTAACTGAGTAAATGTCAGGAAAATCCAACTAGGACAGCTGAACTTTATTTGGGCTTAATCATAGTCTCTTTAATTGATGGCAGATGTGCACCCAAGAAGACTGAATGCTGTAATTAAATCAAAAGGTGCTTCAACAAAGTATCAGTTTAAGGGTATGCACACTTATGCAACCAGCTTATTGTACGTTTTTATTTTTTATATTTTCCCCCTAACAGATTTGTTTGTTTTTCAATTGAATTGTACAGGTTAGAGGTCACATTAAAGGTGGGAAAAGTTTTGAAATGATTCATTGTGGTCTTGTTGTTTTTAAATCACAAAAACCTGGCATTTTAACAGGGGGGGGGTGTATACTTTTTATATCCACTATTTGTGCAATCTTTTGTCAGGATGTGTGTCAAAAAACATTTGCCTTCAAGCAGGTGAAATATGGGGAAGCACTTTTACCCCCAATAGGATAGGTTTTCTATTGAAATGTTGAGACTCATAACACCAAGTGCTGACACACAGAAAAAAAAAAGACTGAAATGCAGGACAAGAGTGAATATGGCTCTTCTCCTTTAAAGTTATGTTTTAAACAGGGCATTCCCCCTGCACCCGCCTCTCAGACTTATACCATACCTCAGAGAAAAGGCAATATTCCAAGAAATGATAGTCTTGGACTTAGTATATGTAAGAAGTCAGTTTTTTTTGTCCGTATTACAGAAATAATTTAAGCTGGTCCCAACATTTCAAATGCTTACCATATTATACCTACCTTATAACAAAGTAGTTGTGGAGAATGGCAGAGCAGAAGTAGACATAGAGAAACAATGTTTTAGCAGCAACTAGTGAGGGGAAATAAAATAGGAGATAGGGAAGAAGCACAACAACTAATTTACTTACAGGACAACCAGAGCTAAAATTATTGGGGTTTGGCTCAGGAACTTACGTAAATATTAAGTAAGACTGCTTTACCCCAAGGTGCACTAGGTGTACTAATTCTTTTAATTGAGACCAGGTCAATAAACCCAACAGACAAACAAATAATTATAAGTAAAATATACAGAACATTAATAGTAATGAAACAGCAACATGCAATAAAAATAAGCATAGGATGGGGAAACAGATTGAAGAGAATGTGTGATAAGGAAAAGTCGAGAGAAATATGCCTTGGCCCAAGATAAGCCTCTAATTCAAGGAGATTCAGAATTTTGCCTGGAAGTGTCTAACAGGTATTTTTACACCCCAGATGATGGAAATGATCTGTCAGAGGCTGGGTACATGCTGAAAGTGCAACAAAGGGGTACCTAAACATGTATTCTAGACTGCAACACTTTAAATGGGATCTCAATAGCTTATTGTAAAAATAATGTTGGGAAAAGGTAGCCCTTACTGAAGAAATAATATTATTGAACTAAATGGAAATTAAACAACCATCTCTAGTTAAAAAAATCATATCTTTACTTACTGTAATGGCAAAGAAGGCTAAAACCCCCCAAAAAATGGACAGCTAAAGATAAACTTGATGTACGGAAGGCAAAGTGAATGATAAAGGAGGTAAAAGATACAGAATTACAAAAAAAATGAGTGGAAAGAGGGAAGTGCCTATTTAGAAAATAAACTAAATGGGAAGTACTGGTTGCAGAACTCCCAGCTATGTAGTAGGAGGTTTCATTTGTTCTCAGTGGATGGGTTCTATCACCCTGTTGTGCATAAGCTGACAATAAGTGCAGGGATTATAGGAATTGGAATCTAGATCATGAACAGCAATGGCTACATTAAATTGTCTAAATTAGACCTGGGTCATATTGCAAATGGGGAGTTTTGTATAGATTGTTAGAAACTGAGTTGTTGGAAGTATATTTGTTTTAATCCAAAGCTTATAATAATGTAACTAGCTTCTATTTCAATAATCTTATGAACAAAGTAGGATGCAGGACACATGTGTGTGAAAAACAAATTATTTCACAATGTGGGCAGATGCTATGAGTTTAAATTACATTATAAATGTTATCCTGCTGCTTTAAATAGTATATTGAAATGTTGTAAAATACTATAAATAAAAGTCAATGTAAGGAGTACATTGGAATCCAGCACAACAAAAAGTGAACAATATGCATGTGTAATGTAATATGTGTGTACATTTTTATATGTTAAAAACAAAAAAATAGTTTTTTTTCAAAATAAAAATGTGATTACAAAAAAATTACAGCAAGTGTAAACATAGGATATAAAACAATTCAGAATTAAGTCAAATAAAGAATATAAAGAAAAGGCAAAATTTTAAAGCATTAAGATTAAAGTTAAAAATTCAAAAGAAGTCTGAAAGGATCACAGAATGCCCCTTCAAAGATGTTTCTTACACACTTCCTAACACTCTGCTAGATTCATGATCCCAAAGGTCTGAAGCACGGCAGAAAAAAGATCCGAGTCTAGAGCACTCGAGCCTAAATTTGAGAATAACCATATTCTATTATTAGCCTATTATCCTCATGTTCATTCCAAAGTATATCATGGAAATCATTGTTCATGACTAGTGGAGATCATGAATGCTACCTTTCTGACCAGAATTAAAAGCATGCCTTCACAAAGCTGGTATAACATTATTCACTTCAAATACTGCATCACCAATGAGGTAGAAAAGGGGAATTCTGTGTATATTGGGCATCAGGATTTCTTCAAGGTATTTAACATTGTAAATCATATAGTTAACTTGGTAACTGAGGAAGTCTAGCTTGGCAAACCCCCTTCTAGGAGAAAGCTCCAACAATGAACACATGTGCATGCAATTATATACATATTGTCATTACAATGGTGTCATAATATAAAAAGCAATCATGGCATACATATATTGGACACATTAAATACCCTACAAGCACGAATACAGAAAACTAGGAATACAAAAACATTTACAACTGAGTGTAACAGAACAAGAAGTTATGTACTCACCATAACATTCGATGTATGTAGTCCATCTCGCCTCACATTCTTACCCGTGGGTTTGGAGCCGAACCTCAGCTCTGACTCGGCCATACTCTAGCTCAAAGTCTTTCAATTCGCTGGGTTAAGAAGGTATCCTATGCTGCACTGCTCCCTTTCCCCAGATCTTGTTTGCTGCGAGCTATTCATTCACTCCTCCACATACAACAACATATAGAGAAGGAAGAACATACAAACCAGAAAGGAATTTGAAACCATACCTAACCCCTAGGTCCTCCAGGATGGGGGAAGGAGGGGGGGTAAGTAAGAATGTGAGGCGAGATGGACTACATACATTGAATATTATGGTGAGTACATAACTTTTTGATGTTATGTAGTCCAATCTCGCCTAGATTCTTACCCGTGGGACAGCGTCCCCAGCACCTGAATCCTGGGAGGCTCAGTGGAAAATACTCCTGAGCACTATGGAACCAAAGGAAGACCTGCCTCTGGACACCAAATCCAACTTGTAGTGAGTAACAAAGGTGTGAGGTGAAGCCCATGTAGCCACAGCACAAATATCATCCATAGACAACCTGGCCTGAAAAGCTGTAGATGTAGACACAGATCGGATAGAATGAGCTTTCACTCAAAATGGTAAATCCTTGCCACCTGAAGCATAAATGAATGAAATACAACTGGAAATCCATCTGGACAAAGTGACTTTGGAAACAGGAGACCCAATCCTGTTTTCTGAAAATGAGACAAACAACTGATCTGATTTTCTGAGATCCTTCATTCTATGTAAATAGAATCGTAATTGTCTGTGCACATCCAGCTGATGAAATCTAAATTCTGCCTTGTTCGCAAATTCTGGAAAGAACACAGGTAGTTCAATGGATTGGTTTAGATTACTGACAGAAGCCACTTTTGGTAGGAAGGAAGGGTTAGGTCTGAGAGAAACCCTGTCCTTATGAAAAATCAAGTAAGGCGGTCTAACTGATAAGGCTTGAAGCTCCGAGACACGTCTGGCTGAAGTGATGGCTACTAAAAAGATTGTCTTCCAAGTCAAATATTTTAAATCACAAGTGGCTGCTGGCTCAAAGGGGGGTGAAGTGAGATATTGTAGAACAAAATTTAAGTACCAAGGCATAATTGGTTCAAAACCTGGAGGACGAAGCAGCATAGTGCCCTTCAGGAATGCCTTACAAAGTCTGTGTGCCGTGAGACTAGGCTCATCAGTGACGTGAAAAGTGGAAATAGCCACCAACTGGATTTTAATAGTTGTGGCCACTGATCCTTGGTTGAAAAGCATGGAGAGGAACTCCAGGACTTGATGAAATTGGAGCTGTATAAGGATCAATCTGTCTTGCATGCGCCCAGATGGCCTCTCAGACTTATACCATACCTCAGAGAAAAGGCAATATTCCAAGAAATGATAGTCTTGGACTTAGTATATGTAAGAAGTCAGTTTTTTTTGTCCGTATTACAGAAATAATTTAAGCTGGTCCCAACATTTCAAATGCTTACCATATTATACCTACCTTATAACAAAGTAGTTGTGGAGAATGGCAGAGCAGAAGTAGACATAGAGAAACAATGTTTTAGCAGCAACTAGTGAGGGGAAATAAAATAGGAGATAGGGAAGAAGCACAACAACTAATTTACTTACAGGACAACCAGAGCTAAAATTATTGGGGTTTGGCTCAGGAACTTACGTAAATATTAAGTAAGACTGCTTTACCCCAAGGTGCACTAGGTGTACTAATTCTTTTAATTGAGACCAGGTCAATAAACCCAACAGACAAACAAATAATTATAAGTAAAATATACAGAACATTAATAGTAATGAAACAGCAACATGCAATAAAAATAAGGATAGGATGGGGAAACAGATTGAAGAGAATGTGTGATAAGGAAAAGTCGAGAGAAATATGCCTTGGCCCAAGATAAGCCTCTAATTCAAGGAGATTCAGAATTTTGCCTGGAAGTGTCTAACAGGTATTTTTACACCCCAGATGATGGAAATGATCTGTCAGAGGCTGGGTACATGCTGAAAGTGCAACAAAGGGGTACCTAAACATGTATTCTAGACTGCAACACTTTAAATGGGATCTCAATAGCTTATTGTAAAAATAATGTTGGGAAAAGGTAGCCCTTACTGAAGAAATAATATTATTGAACTAAATGGAAATTAAACAACCATCTCTAGTTAAAAAAATCATATCTTTACTTACTGTAATGGCAAAGAAGGCTAAAACCCCCCAAAAAATGGACAGCTAAAGATAAACTTGATGTACGGAAGGCAAAGTGAATGATAAAGGAGGTAAAAGATACAGAATTACAAAAAAAAAATGAGTGGAAAGAGGGAAGTGCCTATTTAGAAAATAGACTAAATGGGAAGTACTGGTTGCAGAACTCCCAGCTATGTAGTAGGAGGTTTCATTTGTTCTCAGTGGATGGGTTCTATCACCCTGTTGTGCATAAGCTGACAATAAGTGCAGGGATTATAGGAATTGGAATCTAGATCATGAACAGCAATGGCTACATTAAGTTGTCTAAATTAGACCTGGGTCATATTGCAAATGGGGAGTTGTGTATAGATTGTTAGAAACTGAGTTGTTGGAAGTATATTTGTTTTAATCCAAAGCTTATAATAATGTAACTAGCTTCTATTTCAATAATCTTATGAACAAAGTAGGATGCAGGACACATGTGTGTGAAAAACAAATTATTTCACAATGTGGGCAGATGCTATGAGTTTAAATTACATTATAAATGTTATCCTGCTGCTTTAAATAGTATATTGAAATGTTGTAAAATACTATAAATAAAAGTCAATGTAAGGAGTACATTGGAATCCAGCACAACAAAAAGTGAACAATATGCATGTGTAATGTAATATGTGTGTACATTGTTATATGTTAAAAACAAAAAAATAGTTTTTTCAAAATAAAATGTGATTACAAAAAAATTACAGCAAGTGTAAACATAGGATATAAAACAATTCAGAATTAAGTCAAATAAAGAATATAAAGAAAAGGCAAAATTTTAAAGCATTAAGATTAAAGTTAAAAATTCAAAAGAAGTCTGAAAGGATCACAGAATGCCCCTTCAAAGATGTTTCTTACACACTTCCTAACACTCTGCTAGATTCATGATCCCAAAGGTCTGAAGCACGGCAGAAAAAGATCCGAGTCTAGAGCACTCGAGCCTAAATTTGAGAATAACCATATTCTATTATTAGCCTATTATCCTCATGTTCATTCCAAAGTATATCATGGAAATCATTGTTCATGACTAGTGGAGATCATGAATGCTACCTTTCTGACCAGAATTAAAAGCATGCCTTCACAAAGCTGGTATAACATTATTCACTTCAAATACTGCATCACCAATGAGGTAGAAAAGGGGAATTCTGTGTATATTGGGCATCAGGATTTCTTCAAGGTATTTAACATTGTAAATCATATAGTTAACTTGGTAACTGAGGAAGTCTAGCTTGGCAAACCCCCTTCTAGGAGAAAGCTCCAACAATGAACACATGTGCATGCAATTATATACATATTGTCATTACAATGGTGTCATAATATAAAAAGCAATCATGGCATACATATATTGGACACATTAAATACCCTACAAGCACGAATACAGAAAACTAGGAATACAAAAACATTTACAACTGAGTGTAACAGAACAAGAAGTTATGTACTCACCATAACATTCGATGTATGTAGTCCATCTCGCCTCACATTCTTACCCGTGGGTTTGGAGCCGAACCTCAGCTCTGACTCGGCCATACTCTAGCTCAAAGTCTTTCAATTGGCTGGGCTAAGAAGGTATCCTATGCTGCACTGCTCCCTTTCCCCAGATCTTGTTTGCTGCGAGCTATTCATTCACTCCTCCACATACAACAACATATAGAGAAGGAAGAACATACAAACCAGAAAGGAATTTGAAACCATACCTAACCCCTAGGTCCTCCAGGATGAGGGAAGGAGGGGGGGTAAGTAAGAATGTGAGGCGAGATGGACTACATACATTGAATATTATGGTGAGTACATAACTTTTTGATGTTATGTAGTCCAATCTCGCCTAGATTCTTACCCGTGGGACAGCGTCCCCAGCACCTGAATCCTGGGAGGCTCAGTGGAAAATACTCCTGAGCACTATGGAACCAAAGGAAGACCTGCCTCTGGACACCAAATCCAACTTGTAGTGAGTAACAAAGGTGTGAGGAGAAGCCCATGTAGCCACAGCACAAATATCATCCATAGACAACCTGGCCTGAAAAGCTGTAGATGTAGACACAGATCGGATAGAATGAGCTTTCACTCTAAATGGTAAATCCTTGCCACCTGAAGCATAAATGAATGAAATACAACTGGAAATCCATCTGGACAAAGTGACTTTGGAAACAGGAGACCCAATCCTGTTTTCTGAAAATGAGACAAACAACTGATCTGATTTTCTGAGATCCTTCATTCTATGTAAATAGAATCGTAATTGTCTGTGCACATCCAGCTGATGAAATCTAAATTCTGCCTTGTTCGCAAATTCTGGAAAGAACACAGGTAGTTCAATGGATTGGTTTAGATTACTGACAGAAGCCACTTTTGGTAGGAAGGAAGGGTTAGGTCTGAGAGAAACCCTGTCCTTATGAAAAATCAAGTAAGGTGGTCTAACTGATAAGGCTTGAAGCTCCGAGACACGTCTGGCTGAAGTGATGGCTACTAAAATGATTGTCTTCCAAGTCAAATATTTTAAATCACAAGTGGCTGCTGGCTCAAAGGGGGGTGAAGTGAGATATTGTAGAACAAAATTTAAGTACCAAGGCATAATTGGTTCAAAACCTGGAGGACGAAGCAGCATAGTGCCCTTCAGGAATGCCTTACAAAGTCTGTGTGCCGTGAGACTAGGCTCATCAGTGACGTGAAAAGTGGAAATAGCCACCAACTGGATTTTAATAGTTGTGGCCACTGATCCTTGGTTGAAAAGCATGGAGAGGAACTCCAGGACTTGATGAAATTGGAGCTGTATAAGGATCAATCTGTCTTGCATGCGCCCAGATGGAAAATCTCTTCCATTTGTTGGAATAGATTTTTCTGGTGGAAAGCTTATGGGAAGAAGACAGAATATGAACCACTTCCAGTGAAAAATGATGAAGCCTGACTAATGATGGAAGTGGAGGAGCCAGGCTGTCAGCCGGAGGGTCTGAAGAGAGGGATTGAGCTGCCCTGACATATGAGTCAGCAAATCTGGTTGAGGGTCCAGAATCCAGGGGGCATCCACTAGGTAAGGATGGAGGAAGGGGAAACAAATTTGATGAGGCCAATGTGGAGCAATCAGAATCATTTTGCTTCCCAAAGATTGCAATTTCTGAATAACCTTTGTCAGCAGAGGAACAGGAGGGAAGGCATACAGTAGACCGGAGGGCCAATTGTGAACTAGAGCATCCCTGGGTGACTCCCCCTGAGGGGGGATATGGGTGAAGTAGCTGCTGAATTTGGTATTGAGGGGGCTGGCAAATAGGTCACAGCAAGGCTGACCCCACCTGTGGAAAATCTGCTCTGCAACCTGGTTGTTCAGGGACCACTCATGAGGCATCAGAATCGCTCTGCTCAACCTGTCGGCAATCACATTGGACTTCCCCGGAATGTGCATTGCTACAAGAAAACGTTGGGAAGCCACTGCCCACTGCCACACTCGCATGGCCTCTCTGCAAAGGGGATACAACTTGGTTCCTCCGTGGTTGTTTAGATACCATACCACTGACATATTGTCTTGTGTGGATCGCAATTGTCCCTAGAGGAAGAAAGCTCTGAAGTGCTTGCAATGCTAGTAGCACCTCTCTCATCTCCAGGACATTGATATGCAGATGCAACTCATGTTCCTGCCATGTGCCTTGGACTGTCCTGCCTAGATAATGCCCCCCCACCCTATCTGGGAGGCGTCCGTGGTCACTGTGGCAACCGGAGGGGACAGAACGAAGGGTTTTCCTGCGTCAAGGTTGCTGGTGTGAAGCCGCCAGTGTAGATCCTGCTTGCACCTGTCTGTGATTATTATGAGATGAAAAAGAGGAAGATGTTGCAGAGACCACTGGGCGAAGAGTAGCCATTGAAGGAGTCTCATGTGTAGCCTCGCCAAAGGAACCAGCATAATTGTAGCAGCCATCGTGCCCAACAATTTGAGGATCAATCTTGCCTTCACTCTTCTCAAAGGGAGTAACGCGTATGCCTGCTGTTGTAAACTTTGAATCCTTTCTCTTGGTAAGAACGCCCTCATGAGCATGGTGTCTAACTCGGCCCTTATAAAGGTGACATGCTGCGAGGGCAACAAGGCAGACTTTTCCCAATTTAGAGTTATGCCTAATTGTTGACACAGTTTGATCATGGCGTATCTGGTTTGTAGGAGTAGATGCCTGGTGGTGGCAGAAAGCAGCCAGTCGTCCAGGTATGGAAACACTTGGAATCCCTGATGTCTCAAGTGAGCTGTTACCACTGCCATGCATTTGGTGAACACCCTGGGGGCTGTGGTGAGACCAAAGGGCAGGGCACGAAATTGAAAATGACTGGCTCCCAGCCGGAAGCGTGAATGACTTCTGGATGCCCTGTCCATCTTTATATCGTAGTAAGCATCCTTGAGGTCGATGGAGCACATCCACACTTATTTTCCCAACAATGGGAGAATAGATTGCAACGTGATGATTCGGAACTTGGACTTCTTTGCATGGGCGTTCAATCTGCTGAGATCCAAAATGGGTCTCAGGTCCCCAGTTCTTTTCAGCACCAAAAAGAATCTGGAGTAAGTCCCTAATCCAATGTGGTCTGAGGGGACAGGCTGGATGGCTCCTTTTTCTAGCAGCTTTAAAACCTCTGAAGCTGCGGAATCCCTTTGATTGGGTGAAACATCTGGGATTTTTTTGATCGAAGAGGGAGCTGAAGAGAAGGGAATGCGATATCCTCTGGAAATTATTTTAAATACCCAATGGTCCTGAGTTATACTTTGCCATGCCTCTGGGTATAGTGAAATGCGACCCCCGACTGGCTCTGGAAATGCACAGTCGGGCCTCCCATCAGGAGCGCTGGTAGGGAGAACCACTAAAGGAATAGCAGTCTCCCTGGTTACACGTGCCTCCTATGCCCCTAGGGCAGCATCTACCAGAATTACCACCCCTTCCCTGCCTCTGGAGGGGGACTCACCTTGTGCCTCATGAAAAAATCTCTGCAATGTTTTGAATCACATCTTCCCACCCCTCTGGGTCTTGGGATAAGTCCTAGAGGGTAGGAAAAAATGGACTCCCACAGCAGACAGATTTTTTCCCTCTTGCTCGCACCTAGTGAGAGTGTCCTTCACCTTGGTCCCGAATAAGGAGGAACCATTAAACAGGGCACTGGTAAACGTAGACTTGAAGGCCCCCGTGAAATTACAGAAGCACATCCAGGAGTGTCTCCTAAGAGCAACTCCTGAACTCGCTGCCCTACCCTCTCCTTTGGCTGCATAAGAGATCAGCCTCATGGAGGAGTTAGCAATAGAGTTGAGGGTAGACATCTGAGCGTTGACCTTCTGAGCCACTGCATCAGAAACATTACCGTCTAGAGTATCTCCAAGCTCTTTCAGGAGATCTCTTTGGAGCCGTGTAAAATGAGATAAGTAATTCAGTGACCGCATTGTAAAGGCTGCTGAAGAAAACATACGCTTCCCGTACCGGTCCATGGTCCTAGACTCCTTGTTAGGAGGATGGACGGTAGATGAAGTCTCAGCCAGTTCCTTCTTGGTGGCCGCTGACACCATCATGGCATCTACAGGAACTCCCTTGGATAGAAACTCTTTGTCAGAGGGGGCGGACAAAAATTTGTTGGGTCTCCTGGGGACTGGTTCCACAGAGTCAGGGGTTTCCCACACCCTTCGACAAACCAGATCTAAAAGCTCGTCGAAGGGTGGAGACACCCAGGAGGCAGAGGGCTGAGCCCCAAAGGCCTTCAGGAACACCGACTCCTCCTCAGAGGGAGCTTTGGAGGGCCAGTCACCCCTCTGCTTCAAAATTTCCAGGATGTCAGAGAAAGAGACATCCTCAGAGGATGATTTGGGGGACCCCTCTGATTCCTCGAAGTTGGTGTCTGATGTGAGGGACTCATCATGGGAGTCAATGTGCTTCTTCTTGCACGGGACCACTCATGGGGGTATCCTGAGGCCTTGGGTCTCCGCTGTCGAAAGACAAAAGGCGATCAGAGACCTGCACCAGAGCTGGAGGAGACAGAGTGTCAGCACCGAATGATGTCACTGAGGACCTGGCCAGTGCACTCCGCATGGCCTCAAAAGCTGGTCCCCACGGCTCCGAAGATCGACTAGCTGTGGAAGACCTCGGAGCAGAAGGGACAAGGTCCGAAGCCGATGCAGGGGTCAGGCTTCCCCGAGCCAAAGCACCAAGAGGGAGGCTAGGAGCCAAAAAATGACCCAAGGCCTCCCTCTCGGGCGACCGAGAAACCATGAGTCCTGGACCCCATGGATGGAGCCAACGGGGTCGGAGCTGAAGCCAGAGCCGATAAGCCAGGATGGGCCATCGGAGCCGACCTAGGGACATCTGATGGTGCCGACCACTCCGGCTCCGAAAGCTGAGATTCGATCGGACGAGGAAGTATCGACGCTGGTTGGGTGACAGGCTCCGGAGCCAACTGGGCTGGAGCCAAAAACAAATGTGCCAGAACTTGTGACTGGAGAAGTCTCTGCACCACTCTATCTACATCCATATCTGAAAGAGTCCTGGAGGACCTAGAAGATAAGGAAGGAGATTTAGACCTCCTCTCCGAAGGAGACCTACGAGGAGGAGAGACCGGTCTAAAATTTGGAGACCGGCTTCAAACTAGCACCTCCTTAATTGGCTCCGAGAGACTTGGAGCCGAAGCAGATTCGGTCAATATACTAACTTCCTGCGGCTCCGAGGACAGTGGAGCGGAGGATGCCACAGAAGATTTCACTACTTTCTCCGGAGGCTCCGAGGATACAGATGGAGCCAGAGAATGCTTTTTTTGCCTTAGAAGTTTTAGCCTTAGAGGGAGAGGACTTAAAGCTAGAAGCCCTTCCCAAATCCTCCTCGAAGGAGGGTTTCAAAAGTCCTTTCAAAATTAATTTGTTCTTCCTCTCCTGAAGAACATGTGGGCTAAATGCATGGCAAAAAGTACAAGATTCCTGGAGGTGAATAGCCCCCAGACAATAAACACAGACAGAGTGTCCATCAGTGATAGACATCTTATAACCACATTTAGTACACTTCTTAAAGCCCAAGGGCTTATGCTCTTTCATATCCTTAGACATAGTGAAAGAAAAACCAACCGTTAATAACAGTCAACCGATAATATATATAAAGCGCGGGAACTAAGCAAAACCACAACAGACAAATACACAAGACCTCTAACTTAATCAGTCTCAACGGGAAACACAAGGAAAAACTAGGTCCTCTAATTTAAACGGTCCTAGCCCGAAGGATAGGTACCTACTAAACTAACAAGAAACACAGAAGAAGGGGCGGACTAGGTCCTCTAACTGAAACAGGCCTAGCCTGTAGGGGAAACAGTAGCAGGACAACACAAAGAACAATAATACCAGAAAAAATGTTTTTACCAAGAGTTAGATCAGTACACACACACATCACACAGCTATGAAAATAGCTTTTTATTTTTGAAGCAAAACACTGTCAATAAAGACAAAAGTGATACTTAGCCACAGCCAAGAGCGAGACCACATCCGAGCTATACGAGTAGCAAACGAGATCTGGGGAAAGGGAGCAGTGCAGCATGGGATACCTTCTTAGCCCAGCCAATTGAAAGACTTTGAGCTAGAATATGGCCGAGTCGGAGCCGAGGTTTGGCTCCAAACCCACAGGTAAGAATGTAGGGGAGATTGGACTACATAACATCAACAAATTCACTAGTTTGTTAAGAAACATTAACGATTATGTGATAGGTTCCAAAATGATGGACTGGACATTGGTTGTCTCTTTACAGCAGATGGTAGTTGTAAGATGGGAAATGTTAGGAGAAACCTATACTCAGTAAAATACTAGATGATTTGGTGCTGCAGCTGGTTCTATTTGGTATATTTGAGTCAGCTTTCACATCATGTTTGAAGAGCAAGAGCAACTTAAATGCTGTTGATAAAAAAAACTGACACAATAGTAAGGATGGAAATCCAATTCTCTGAGGAACATGTTTTGATGATGGGGACCATTAGAAATAGATAGTCTTGATGGGCGTGGCAAAGACTGCTCTGCTTCTTTTCAGATATTCTGACAGGAATATTTTTGTTACAGTTTGAAGAAACTATTTCTGTGATTAATTTTGTCTATTAAAATTAATTCTGTGTTAATATCCAGAAGGAAAATCAGGTTATTGTGATTTTTCCTAAGTCATAGTCCTGCCAGATGTATTTTTCTCAAGACAGTTTGATGAAAAAGGAACTACAATCTATCCTTACAAGTATCCAAGAACTTTCAGTTAAAATGGATACTATAAAAGAAGGCTGCAAGAAACAACTAGATTTACTTAATGAACTTATTAAGAAACAATCAGTTCAGATTTCAACTATGGAAGAAGCAGTAAATGACCTGGAAGGAAGGCTAACTGGAAATGAAAAGCATGTTGAATTTATCCTAAAACAAAATACTTTACTTTTGGAAATGGTAGAAGATCTGGAAAGTAGATCTAGGAGGAATAATATCCGAATTTACAGTACAGGAGAGAAAGAAGAAGGAGACAACATAATGCTATTTCTGAATAACTGGTTACCAAAAACTTTGAAACTACCAGAATCACTTTATTTTGGCATAGAGAGAGCCCATAGGTCTATTTCAAATTCATCTTCAAAAAACAATTCATCCATTCTCAGATCTATAATTATTAAATTCCTTTCGACTCAGGACAAAGATGTGGTATTAAAGAAAGACTGGCCAAATTCACCAATAAAAATGAAGGGAAACAACATCAGATTTGATAATGACTATACTTCATCGGTGATTATCTTTCTTCCTGAAGGACAAAAAACTTTTAACACACTTGAAGAAGCTTTGGACTTTATTCAGAAAACTAACTTTTGGACAAACCTGAAGAAATGGACATAAACCAGAAATGGATGGACAACTAAAGAAAAAAAAACAGTAAAAAGTTTAAAGAAAAGTGATCACTCAATTTATTCTTTTCATATTGTTTTGTGGTTCTGAAACAATGCTTTATCTTTTTCTGAGGAATAACACAAATCATAAGGTAAAACCTTTTCATTTATCTGATTACACCCAGTGGTTGTACTGCGGTAGTGTTGTCACCTCACAGTAAGACGTTGTCCTGTTCGATTCTCAGCTAGAGTGTCCTCTGTGTGGAGACATGTGTGAATGGGCGCACCTTCGTTGAAGGTTGTGCGTCAGGGCTGGCAACTCGGCACGTAAAAATCTACTGCCAATCATTAGCAGACCAGAGTTTCCGCTGTGGCGACCCCTAACTAGGAAAAGCCAAAAGACACAGCAACAACAACCATTTAACAATAATAATGGCTATTCATTTTGAATTTTATATTCTGATATTAAATCCTATTAAATTTTCTAGTAGGAATATTACAGTACTATGAATAAATTTGTTTCAGTTTCAGCAATAGCCTCTTTCTTTTTTTATTTTTCTTTCAATACAAAAGCATAATCTGTCTTCACTTTATTTAAATACATTACATAGATCTTTTTATCATAAACACCAAGATGGTTATTATTTTAATGAGATGTTTCACTTTGTTAATTCTGCCTTTTGTTTTTCTATAGCAGTCTTAATTATGGTTGTCAATATGGAAGATATCAGGTTTTTAGAAATTTGCATTGTTTTGTAGGATGCCTGTAAATGCCACTAACCTATTAGTATTTTATTGTTATAGTTAGTGAACTGTAGTGTGTTTAAATGTTATTTTAATTGTATTTATACTTTAGTACATGGTTTTAAATGTAGGGAAGTTTTTAAAGTTGTTTTAAAGGAATTCCTTAATTTGTGGCTCATCTTGTGCAGTTGCGAGCCGTATTTCAAATTAAAAGAGTGTTGTTGCTGTGTTTTCCTGCCTTGCTAGCTGGTTTGACTAAAAAATACAGTTTAAAAGCAGCCAAGAGACTGTCTTTATTCACTGCATCAGCCCAGCTTCATTTACATCGTGAAAGAGGAAGTGCTCTGTGACCTTTCAACTTTGAGGAAACAGGAAGAATACACACTGGAATGTTATATCAGCTGCAAAGGCTGTATCTCTCAGATTACCAGTGAATACCTCTACACTGTTGTTGGGAAAAGAGAAGTCTGATCTGCTTTTTTGAGGTTGCCGCATACCAAGTTTTTGAGGTGCTTTCTTAGCAGAGTTTAGAAAATGAAGATCAAATGTATCATCTAAGATGGCACCCAGATGTTTAGTATTGGTAACATACTCTTATTTTAGTTTTGTTCATTGTTGTGATTGAGAAAACAGTTTTGTTTTCAGAGCACTGTACAGTTGTAAGAAGCATATTTTTTTTCATATTAGCCTACTGAAACAGCTAACTGTTTGTGAGCCTGGATTCTGTTGAGGAGAAGGAATCCTGAGTTAGTTTTTGAAGGTCAGTTAAGTATGAAGCTGATCGGGGGGGATCATTAGCATACTGCTTACTGAACTTTGTTCAGTGGCTACTGAAAGATCATTAATACACAACATTAAATAAGGGAGGGTCAAGTACAGAGCCTTGGATAACACCAACAGATGCTGGTGAGAAAGAAAAGTATGATCCATCCCATTTCAATGAATGAAACATAATAACTCAAAAAACAAGCAGCGACAGAAGTAGAATCTAAGTAGTATTATGTTTTTGTAGACATTTCTTATGATATACATATCAAATGTTATAGAAAAGTCAAGAAAAATAGCTGATATAATGGTGTCTTTGTTCTTACGTAAACAGATGTTAATAAAAATGATAATACTGCTGTTTGTACTGTGATGAGAATGCAATCAATTTTCTGTTTGGGATAGAAGGTCACTGTCAATGAAGTACTGAAGCAGTTGGTTGTGAACACTATGACTTATGCCCTTAGCAGTGAACAAATGGAAAAGATTTTTATCACTTATAGTTAATGTTTAATAAAATTGCAGTATAGTGCATAGGAAATGAATACTGCACACTGGCATTTTGTTACAAAATACAGTGGGAAGCATGAAACAATTATTTTCAAATTCCTAGGTATGCTCATTATAGCCGATTGCACATCCAGGTATTTCTGCAGTTAACTCCTACTGTGCCTCTAGACATCAAATACTGCTTGTTCATATTTGCATTAATAATTCCATAACCATGCTATATACAAAGTATCGGAATATTTTATCTTGAAGCATACATGATGGAAAACAATTGTATTGATATTTTACCTCTGTCAATGAGTATTTGTCACACCCACTGGGAGTTAAAGGTACACACTCAAAAGATCTGTAGTGGAGGGAATGAGTTAAATGGCTTCACTTAAAATCTTGGCTATTAAAGATGTTATATACCATACCAATACTAGCATTTACATATGGCATCTTTTATAATTTTTGAACATGTGTTGTTATTTTTTTTGCACTGAAATTTTTCATGCAGCTTAATGGGGATCATAAATACGGGTCTATATCACTTTGTTGAAGGTTCATTTCCATGAACCTTTGTTTATCAACCCTAATACAGCAAACGTTCACTTCAAAGAACGACTTACCCAGGGAAAGGAATGAGTTGGTCATCTGAGGGTATTGCTACTCAATGCTAGAAGTCTAAACCTCAAAATGCACTCTCTCGTGGCACTCCTTAAAATGGAGAACATCAACATCTGTGCAGTGACAGAGACCTGGTTCAAGGCTCCAGAGAGTACCCCTGCATTACCAGGCTACAATTCATACCACACCTTTCAGTCACCTAACCTGGACCGAAACACTAAAGGTGGAGGCATGTCCATATTCATTAAGGATATCCACACCTCCAGGCTAGTTGCTCAGCATAATGCATCCGAGATTATCCAAGTACAACTAACTCTGAGCAAGACCGCAATCCAAATTGTAGCTTGCTACAGATCCCCCACCATGTCCCAGGATTCCCACTCCTCATTTCTTAATACACTGGAAAATATTAGGATACAACCTAATACCCTAATAATGAGTGATTTCAACTACCCTACAATTAACTGGGAAAACTACTCATGTACCAACTCTTGTGCTCAACGTTTTCTGGAATTCATAAATTCCAATGCCATGGATCAACTTATCCACACTCCCACCAGGGGCAGCAATATCCTAGACCTGGTTATTACCAACATGGGCAACCGGTGCACCACACCAGAGGTCAATTCCTCATTGGTCAGATCCGGCCATAAGCTAATCACCCTAGACATCCACATCCCTCCCCCACCCCCAATTAGGGAAACCACAGTAAAAAAATTCTCCAAAGCCAACTTCATGCTTCTTAAGACAGAAGTGGCAAACTTCACGACCCCCATGCTGATGGACAATAGAGGTATGACTGCTGAATCCTACACAAATGCACTTTATAAGCACTTACATGAGTGCATGGATCGTGCAATCCCTAACAGAACCAAGATGCTATTTTCCAAAAAAAGGAAGCCAATCTGACGGTCCCCTGCCATAAACAAACTCTACAACAGAAGAAAGAAACTGTTGCAAAAAAGAGTAAAATCCCATGATTGGAGAAACTCCCTGGTCAGCTTCAGTAAGAAGCTGAGATCCCTCATAAAATCCTCCAAAGCTAGTTATGAAAACAAAATCGCCACTGACTCTAAAGACAACCACAAAGCATTCTATAGCTATGTCAAGAATCTCAATGTCAACACTCAGATCTGCTCTGAGTTACAGCACAATGGCACTAAATATACAGAACCAACGGATATTGCCAACATTCTGGCAGATAGGTTCAGTGCTAACTTTACCCCTCTGCCATACCCTAAAGGGCCCATCTCTATACCAGAAGAATGCAAAGTTCCTGTAATCACAGCTGCACAGATAAAAAACACACTATCCTAAGCCAGGAACACAGCATCCATGGGACCTGACGACATCCCAGGGTGTGTTCTACATGAACTACAGAATGAATTGGCACCCCACCTAAGTACCATGTTCAATCATAGCCTCACCTCTGGCTATGTGCCCACTGAATGGCGCACAGTGACAGTTATCCCACTCCACAAAGGGGGAGCCACCACAGACCCGGGAAACTACCGCCCCATTAGCCTAACGAGCCTGGTCTGCAAGGCTATGGAGCATATCATCATGGAACTTATAAACAATGATATTGGTAATCTCCAAACTCAGGACTCCACCCAGTTCGGGTTTGTAAAAGGCAGACCATGTCTCCTAAACCTGATAGACTTCTTTGAAGCAGTCACCAAAGCCGTAGATGAGGGTAAGGTGGTTCATACAGCCTATCTAGATCTCGCCAAGGCTTTTGACACCATCCCCCACTCTGGAATTATAGATAAACTCACTAAACTAGGTATAAATCCCTATGTCACAAGATGGGTTGCCAACTGGCTCACTGACAGAACCCACACTGTGAAAGTAGCAGACTCCAAATCCAGCTTCTGACCAGTGGCAAGAGGAGTACCACAGGGTTCAGTCCTGGGTCCTCTCCTGTTTGGTATCTACTTCTCTGAAGTACAGGCCAACACAGAAGGTCTTTGGCTAATGAAGTTCGCAGATGACTGCAAACTAGGAGCCATAATCAAAACTCCAAAAGATGTGGGCATCCTATAAAAGGGCCTTGCTGAGACAGATGCCTGGTGTCAAAGCCATGGCCTCAAGCTCAATGCCAAAAAGTGCATTGTCATTCCTTTTGGTAAAAACTCAGTACCCATGAACTACCACATAGGTGGTAGTCTACTTAACACCGAAAGTGTGATAAGAGACTTTGGAACACAGGTGGACAGTAGTCTCTCCTTTGATAATCACATCACCACAGTAGTCAGGAAATCCTTCTATGTGGCACACCTCATCACAAAAGGTTTCTCATCCAGGAAAAAAGAGGTCATTGTTCCCCTCTACTTGTCACTCATTAGACCCATTATAGAGTACAATGCCCCTTTTTGTATGTACCTCACAAGACATCTACAACAACTGGAAAGGCCACAGAAATACCTCACAAAGAGGATTACTGGCCTCAAAGAGATGCCCTATGCAGACCGTTTCAAAAAACTGCAGCTTTACTCTGTTGCATATCGCCTACTCAGAGGCGATCTCTGCCTAACACACAAAGCTATGTCAAACCCAGAGCTTTTAGACATGCTCCACTTAAAGAAATCCCAATCCCTACGAGTTACACGCTCTAGGGACCTAAACCTCGTCACCACAATAAACAGAACATGCTAGAGGGATAGATTCCTGTCCCAGAGACTTCCCATACTCTGGAACAAACTACCTATCTATATCAAACAAAGCTCCTCATTAGCACTGTTCAAGAAAAATTTTGATGATTGGATGGGAGATAGGAAATTCACCCCGGGGATCACTTCTGTGGCTCTGCTCGACAGTGGCACAGGAAAATAATTTTCTTGGGTGGCGAAAGCCAGGGTACCTTTGGCTATGCTTATAGAGGCCCTAGGGCCAATAGCCTAGTACCTACCTATGAACCTATGATAACAAATTTGTCCTTTTCCCCACTGTAGTGAGATCTTGGAGTTGGTATATATAATTAGGGAGGGTGGGGGGGGTGAAACCTTCCACATGGGTGAGTTTGAAATATTGTGCTTTGTGTGACAGCATGCTGGGCAACTCATTCCTTTAAATGGGTAAGTCATTGATTGAAGTGAATATTCGCTGATGTGAATGTTCACTGTATTATGGTCGATGATGGAAGATTTGTGGAAATGAACCTTCAATTAACTGATATAGACCTCCATAAATACACATCTGCGGGAGTTTTGTGTAAAATGACTGAAGACAGTCCTCTGAAAACTGTATAAGTACTTAAGTTTATTGGTACATGGTGTGACACCCGTGCCCTGGCCCAGCAATCAAGGAGCCTCAACCCTCACTAGTAACACCAGAGAGGATGTCTCATATATGAGGAAAGGATAACAAATACACACAGTAAAGTGCAATTTCTCTTAAGAGCACACAGAGATCATAATCAGTCTGGGGCTAGTTGCTCCCTTGCTTCCCAGGTCCCCAATAAGACTCCCACTGGCACAGCTATAGGGTCCAGATCTCAGCCTAGCTGGGCAAGTTAAAATCTCCAGCACCCTCTCTGTCCAACCAGTGCTTCTTGTCCCTGCCCAAGCAGCTGACACACACACACTTTGAAATAAGAGTTTACACAACCACATAGACACTTCTGGGGAAGGCTGGCACAGGTTCTCCAGCTGTGCCCCTTTTACCCAGACTATACGGTAGTACCCTGCCACCACCCAGCTAATAATTATCAGCTACTCAAAGGCCCTTAAAAGGGTGTCCAATTATTACTGTGAAATATTATTATTATCCAACTGGTAAGTATGACTAATCAGTCTCAAGGCTTATTAGAGTGACCTGGTACAGGATCCTTATATACATGCAATGTACTCTTAGAGCTTAACTTATCTCTACACAAATCAACCACAGTTAAAAGGTTTTAAAATATTTAATAATAAATAATAAACCACAAGACAATAATTTCTATTACACAGTGCTAGTCAAAAGAGTTCAGAGATTTTTATTTTTATTTATTTATTTTACATTTGTTAACTGGGCTAGTCTAGCTGGATATATGTCCATTTTCAGTAGAGGCCTGGGGAGAAAAGCTCCACACAAAAAACAAAACAAAGAGACATATTAATAAAAAATTTAAGTACAATAAGAATATACATTCAGTAATAAGAACAACATATACATAAGCCACAAAAAAAAATATATAAGGTCAGTAGAAGCATCACAATTAAAAGGCTAAAGATATGCAAATTAGTTTAAATAATTAGTCGGAGAGAAAAAAATAGTATAAGAAGAGATTAGAAGGGATTGTAGGAGTAATACAAGATAGGAGAAGAGTGAGAAACAATAGTCTAGTAGGGAGAAGAAGTAAGAAGATGGAAAAGAGGGCAGGGGAGAGAAAAAGAGGAGTGAGTCAGAGCATAAAAGGAGAGAAATAGGGCAAGAGAAAAAGTAGGTATTTGCCTAGCTAATAAGCACTGTGTAAAGTTAAAGTAGAGTAACGGGGAATGAAGAAGGTTAGTCTGGAGTCCTACATGAACAAAGCCAGTGATTTTGGAAGTACAGTTTGATTTTTTGTTTGAAGAGTGGTAAGGAGGCGATTAGAGTAATATCTGTCGTTAGCAGATTCCATGTCCTACCTACAGTATTAGTGAATAGAGAGTCACCAGCTAAGTTATGGGACTTTACAGATTTGGTCATGAGTTTAGAGGAGGATCGAAGGGAGGTAAGATTGTTATAAGGGATTAAAAGTTGAGAAAGTATAGGGGTGTTATCAGGTTGGTAAAGTATCTTGTGGGCAATAGTAAGTTGTGAGATCATAAGACAGTTTTGTAGCTCTAGCCAGCCTAGGAGTTTCAGGTTATGACAGTGATGGGTTCTGAAAGGGTTACCGGTGGCAAAGCGGGCAATGCTATTGTAGCAAGTTGCTAGTTCGTTTAGGTTAGCCTTCTTAAGGTTCGTGAAGATAGGTGAGGCGTAAAAGAGAGTGGATATCAGATGGGAGTGGGCGATAGTAGCTCTGGTAGATGGAGTAAGAAATGGTTTAATACGGTATAAAGATCCTATTTTTTTGTTAACTGCTTTGATGGTGTTATTGATGTGTTGATCAAAAGTGAGATTGTTATCAATGGTTATTCCTAGCAGTTTAGTTGTAGAGTCAGGAGAGATGACAGTGGCGTCGTTTGACAAGATGTTGAAGTTTAATGGGGAGGCTCGAGTGGTTGGAGTGAAGAGGAGAAGTTTAGTTTTTTTAGCATTGAGAAGGAGGTACCGTCTAGTAAACCAAGTTTCTACTGTGTTGAAGGTAGTTTGAGTTAGTGAGAGTAGCTCTGAAGAGGTAGATGCTGAACAAATAATAGTGGAGTCGTCAGTGTATTGGATGCAGGTAGCTTGAGGGATTACAGTGTTAAGATCGTTTATGTAAAGGGAGAAAAGTAGTGGCCCAAAAATGGAGCCCTGTGGGACTCCAATAGAAACAGGCAATAAGGAAGAGATATGATTGCCCCAAAGAATGGCTTGTTGTCTGTTGCTTAGATAAGAAGTAAACCATTTAATAGCAAGGTTATCAAATGAGAGGGATACAAGGATGTTAATAAGATAAGAGTGGTTCACCATGTCGAAAGCTTTAGAGAGGTCAATAAAAAGAGCAGAGGAGAAAAGATTGGAGTTACGATAGTTGTTGATGGTATCAACAAAGGAAAGGAGGGCAGTGGAGGTGCTATGGTGAGGTCTAAAGCCATGTTGACAGTTAGCTATAATGTTGTGTAAAGAGAGATACTCTACAAGTTGCTGATGAATACATTTCTCCATAATCTTAGCTAAAGGTGAGAGAAGAGCAATAGGTCTAAAGTTAGAGTAGTCAATAGAGTTACCGCCTTTGTGTAGTGGGATAATGTGAGAGACTTTCCATATATCAGGTATGGTTCCCTCTTGGATAGTCCTATTTATGAGTATACTTATTGGGTAAGCAATCTCTTTAGCAGCCTTTTGAAGAAAAAGAGAAGGGAGCTTGTCAGCAGAGGGGGTACAAGGTTTCAGTTTGAGAATAAGCTTGTAGATGAAAGAGGTAGAGATGGGATGAAGAGATAAGTTGTGGGAGGAGTCAACTAGATTATTTGGAGGGTAAAAGTTATTGGTGTTCAGTTGTCTAGCAAGAGTTTGAATGGTTTCAATAAAAAAGGAGTTAAAAGTGTTTGCAGTATGGTTAGGGGTATCTGGGTCTGCGTTTAGAGGGGAGGGAGTTTTTGCTGTTCCAGGTGATAGGAGTTTGTTGATTGAAGACCAGAATTGTTTGGGTTTATTGAAATGGGTTTCTTGAAGTTCACAGTAGAAGTTTTTTTTGTCAGAGATTATAGCTTTTTTTGTAAGATTTCTAAGTTGGCGAAAATGAAGAAAATCAGAGCTGATTCTATGGCATCTCCATTTGGCCCAAACTTTATTTTTAGTATGAATTAATTTCTTTGTTTCATTTGAGAGCCATGGGGCTGTATTAGACTTCATTCTAATAGAGCGTTCAGGGGCATGTTTATCCAGAATGGAAAGGAAGGTCGAGTTAAAGAATGATACTGCTTCGTTAAGTGGAAGTGATGTCAAGAGGTTCCAGTTGCATGTTTTGAGATCATTTTGAAATAGGTCAGTTTTAAAGTGTTTGGTAGAGCGTATTATTCTTATGTTAGGGAGGTTTTGATAGTCAGTCTTTTCTCTAGAGATATAGGTTAGGCAGTGGTCACTGAGGTCATCAAGCATAGTTCCGACTTTGTATGTGATATTGACTTTGTTTAAGAGTATCCAGTCTAAGATACTCTGTTTCTTACTTGGTTTATTAAGCCTTGTAGTAGTGGTAATGGATTGAGTAAAACCATGTAGGTTTATGTGATAGGAGGGATTATCACTATTAATAGTATTCCAGTCTATATTAAAGTCACCCAGAATTATAGTTTCTTGGGGGTAATTAGTGGAAACCCAACTGAGAAAGTCTTCTAAGATAGGTATATTGTTGCCTGGTGGTATATACATACAGATGATGTAAAGGGCTTTTTGTGCATTTAATTGGAGTTTAGTGATGATGGCTTCAGCTCTACCATCCTGGGTTGGACAGGCTGGGAGGGTGGAGATGCTAAGATGGTTCTTAAATAGAATTGCCACTCCACCACCCTTACGTTTAGAATGATCAAGCCTATATAGATTATAGCCTTGGGGTATAATCTCAGTGTCTTTGGTGGCTGGCTTTAGCCAAGTCTCTGAGAGGCAGAGAATATCAAAATGGTGAGTATCTAAGAGGGCATGTAAGTAGGGTACTTTGTTGTTTACACTTCGTATGTTTAGATGTCCTATGAGTAAGGTGTTATTGAAGCTAGGCCTAGATACTTGAGGGGAGGGATAAACAGGGCCAGGGTTGGGGTGAATGTCACCGTCTTGTAAGGTAGGATTATTAGGTCTGGATGTGAAGTTGCTTTTAAGAAGGATTAGTTGTTTCATTTTTTTATCAGAGGGTAAGGCATAGGTGAGGTGAGAGTGCCTATGGAATCTAGGAAGGTGATAGCTAAGGGTGGAAGTAGAATTTAAGAATGAGGTAAGAGAAGTGTGGATAATAGATGTATGTTGTTTTGTATAGTCTGGCTGGTTTTTAAGTGGGTGTTCGATGAAGGTAAGAAGGTAAGCTGAGAAAAGGGAGGTAGAGAGTAATGCTAAGAATATCAACATGGTAGGTAACTGTGGAGTCATATTTACAAGAAAAGAGGTATAGGTAGTTATAAAGTAATGGCTGAAGAAAGGGTAGGAGAGGTGGAGTTATAGGTATAAGGCAAAAAGAAAGAAGGAATGAATAGTAGGAGGAGCTGTAGGGGAGTGAAAGGAGATACAAAGTAGAGGGATAGGTGAAGAGAGTGGAAGTTTATGGAAAGAGTGTTAACTGAGGAAGAGGAGAGAAGCTGGTAATAGGGGAGGAGGTTAGTTAAGCAGTAGAGGAAGGAGGGAGGAGGCTAGAGGGTGTGTAGAGGGGAGGGGTTTAGGTTTTAGCGGGAAAAAACAGGATAGGTGGGTAGGGTAAGGGGTGTGACTAGGGAAGTATAAGGTTAGGACCCCTAGGGGTGGGTGGGAATTGGGGGTAGGGAGAGGAGCGGAGTGAGCCCGCAGGGCGAACGGAACGGGATGCACAGAGTCCAGAGAGGAAGGAAAAAGTATCAGAAAAAGCTAGTTGATACAAGGTTTGAGAAAGGTAGCGTAAGGAGGAGTGGGTCACAGAGAACTACAAAGAAGGAAAGGGATAGGAGTGAGAAAGGTGAAAATAGGAAGAATAAGGTAGGGGAATATACCAGTACTGTAAGTATAGATGTGGACAGAGTGACATCTAGTGGGCAAAGAGCAGAGGTACAGTGAAATCGAAGTGAGATCACACAGAAATACTTAAATCAGTTGTACAGTTCTGACATCACAGAAAAACACAGTCTAAACTTTCTAATTTCTGGCTATTTCTACAAGAAAACACACTTCTAAAATAACTTACTTACATAGAGCATAAGGCAGTGCTGAGAGTTGGATGTTCAGACAAAAATGCTTAATAATCTCTAGTTCTCACTGCTTAAATTGAAACTGCAATTCTGATAAAACATTACATCATCTTTTACACTTTCCCAGTGTTCCCAGGCTGACAGAAACTGCATTTACATTCTTTTACACTTAGAGCAATAAAGGATATACCACATGTAATTTCTGGTCATTAAGTTTAGCCTTGGCTGGATGCTTACTCCAGGCTCATCGACTCCAAATTCTAACTTCAAAGGAGCAGGCATAAAGTAATTTTAATTTCAAAAGACCAACAAAAAATGTTTGACTTAGCTTTCTTTACAGCAAAGGGCAATGTTGCCACATTGTTTTAAGTTCAACACTTCACAGTATATGCTTTCATTCAAACAAACAAGCTTGTAGTTTAACATTCATATTTACAAATGAAAGAACTATCTGCACAATTCTATCTGGCTAGGCTGGCAGCCTTCACCCTTCTCTACCAGCCTTCACATCCCCCCCCCCCCCGGAGAACCCAAGCTAGTTTTTCAAGTGACGCTTGAGAAACACTGCTTGAGAGGGCTAGGTCTATCTAAGTGTACCTCACCCCATTCCCTGTTTTGAGAGCCCATCTGCATTGGCACTGCTAACACCACTGTGGTGCTGCTCTGACATATCATAAGCTTGCAACCCCAGGCTCCATCTTAGCAACTTGGCATTTTGCTGGCTGGCTCTGTTTAACCAGGTTAGGGGGTTGTGATCTGTCATAACAGTGAATTTCCTTAATACAGATAAGGCTGAAGATTCTGCAGTGCCCACACTATGGCTAGACATTCCTTTTCTACAGTTGCATAGCATTCCTCCCTAGGTTGGAGCCTATGACTGAGATAAACCACTGGGTGCCCTTCTCCCTCTGAAGAAATCTGGCTAAGTACAGCCACCACCCCATGGTTTGAAGCATCCACCTGCACAACAAATTCTTTGCTGTAATCTGGACTGGCTAACACAGAGGGTCCTCCCAAAACTTCTTTAAGCTTCTGGAATGCCTGCTCACATGGTGGGGTCCACACTACCTTATCTGGCCTTTTCTCCCTTGTCAGGTCTGTGAACGGAGCAGTTATGGTACTATAACTGGGGACGAACTTTCTGTAGTACCCTGCTGTCCATAAAAAAATGCCCTCACCTGCTTTTTAACAACAGGTACAGGCCATGCCTGAATGGCTTCCACTTTGGCAGGTTCTGGCCTTATCTAACCACTCCCCACTCTAAGTCCTAGGTAGGAGCCTCCACCATACCCACCTGACATTTGCTTGGCTTAATGGTCAACCCTGCCCTCTGTAGTCTGCCCAGCACCTCCCTGACATGCTGAAGGTGTTCCAGCCAGGAATGGCTGTAGATGGCAATATCATCTACGTAAGCAAGGGCAAACCCTCCTGCTTCTACTAGGAAATTATCTACCAGACTCTGGAAAGTCGCTGGGGCATTCTTCATCCCAAAGCGCATCTTTGTAAACTCATACAAGCCAAAAGGAGTGACAAAGGCTGACTTCTCTCTAGCACTGGGAGTCAAGGGCACCCGCCAGTAACGCTTGGTAAGATCAGTGGTTGTAAGATACTTAGCCCCACCCAGGGCCTCATCTGTCCTAGGCATGAGGTAAGCATCTGACTCTGTGGGACTATTTAATTTCCTGTAGTCCACACATAACCTGTGCTGCCATCCTTCTTTGGCACCAGCACCACTGGGGAGGCCCAGGGACTGTCGGACTCTTGAATCACCCCTAGTTCCAACATCTCATGTACCTCTTCCCTCAGAGTCTGACTCTCTCAGGAACCCTATAAGGGGCCTGCCTAATAGGCCTTTGGGGTCCTGTATCCACCTGGAGCTGCACCAGGTAGGTGCACCCTGGTTTCCCAGTGAACATATCCCCACATTCCTGTAACACTACTCAGATTTCTCGAACCTGGGTAGGAGATAGCTGCTGGGACATTGCTACCCCTTCCACTGAGGTGTCAGCCGAGCCTCACTGAGGAGATCAGTCACCAGATCTCCCTCAGACTCCTCCTGCAATCCACTGCAAATGCTCAGTACAAGGGCCACCCTATCATGGTATGGTTTCATCATGTTAAAATGGTACAATTTGTGCCTCTGCCATCTGCCTAGCAGTTCCACCATGTAGTTAACATCACTTACCTTTCTTACCACCTTGTAGGGACCCTCCCAAGCTGCTTGCAGCTTGTTGTGTCTGACAGGAATGAGAACAATTACCTGCTGCCCCACAGCATACTCTCTATCTCGAGCATTCCTGTCATACCACACCTTTTTCTGTTGTTGGGCTTCTGCCAGGTTCTCCTGGGCCAAGCCCATGAGTTCCCTGAGCCGTGTCCTGATGTTTAGGACATGTGCCACAACAGGCTCCTTGTGAGACTCACACTCACCTTCCCACTCATTTCAAATTAAATCTAGAGGTCCCCTCACCCTGTGCCCATACAGCAGCTCAAAGGGTGAAAAACCTTTGGTTTCCTGGGGAACCTCTTTGTAAGCAAACAACATATGGGGCAAATATTTGTCCCACTCCCTCTTAAACTGATCTGCAAATTTCCACAGCATGGACTTGATTTTAGAGTTTAACCTCTCAACAAGACCACTAGTCTGGGGATGCTAGGGGGTAGTCTTCATGTGCTTCACCCCACAGGACTTCCACAGGCAAGCCAGCAGGTCTGAAATGAAACTGGCACCTCTGCCAGTTAATATTTCTTTTCGGAAACCTACCCTGCCTCAATGGAGGACAAAGACACTGCCTCAGGGTGTTGTGTAGCATAATCCAATACTGCTAGGATATACTTTTTCCCTGTGGAACTTGGGGTACTCAGAGGACCCACAATATCCATTACAACCCTCTGAAATGGCTCCTCAATCACAGGCAAAGGCATCAAAGGAGCTCTCACCTTGTCTCCTGCCTTGCCTACCTTTTGTCACTGCTCACAGGTCCCACAGTACCCTGTTACATCTCTGGAAATTCCAGGTCAATAGAAGTTCTGCATAATACACCTCTTTGTAGATTTTATGCCCATATGACCTGCAGAGGGAATACCATGGGCTATGGCTAGAAGCACCAGATGATAGCCTCTAGGCACTACCAACTGCTGTACTCTCTCACCTTCTAGCCTTCCCTCAGGGGGTCCACTCTCTGCATGGTAACCCTTTGTCCCAGTATACAGATTCCCCCCTCCCCTTGAGAATCAGGTGCCTCCCTAGCTACCTGCCTCAGGCCTTGCAATGTAGGGTCTGAGAGCTGAGTCTGTCTCAACTCTCTCCTTGTAACCCTTCCCAGCTCCCCTTCCACAGGAAGTCTGGCATCCTCTGACAGTGGTACCTCACTGTCAGCCTGGGTACTATTACTCACCTCTACCTTTGCAGTCACTCTGTCCAAGGGAACATCAGTACCCATAAGCAGCTATGGCTCACCTTCAGTCTCACTGCTACAGAGTAGGTCCCTCCCTGAAGTAACCACCTCATCAGTCCTGGCTGCAAGTATGCAGTCTCTTTGGGTCTCCTCAAGGCTACCAGACCCATATGCTTGTCTCCTAGCCTGATCACATGTAACTGCATAAGCACATGGTACTGCTTCATCCAAATCCTTCCCTATCAGGACATCTGCAGGATGGTAGTTCAGTACTCCTATTGTCTCAAGACAACCTACTAGTGGCATTTTGTCTTCCTCACTTACTGGCTCCCTCACCTTTGGTTCCCCCCTTGCCTCTGTGGATACCTGTATGCCATATGACCCCACTGGTTGCATTCAAAACATTTCACCCTAGGTCCTGGATGTGTACCTGGATTAGTGGCTTCCCCTACTACTGGCAGATTCTGTTGGGGCAGTCTGTGCTGCCCACCATAGGTTTCTTTAGACCCATGAGAAGTACCGGGGGTCCCCTTCCTGTGCAGGGCTGCCCCGCTTGCCAGGTATAGGTCTCCCTTCTTCCCCAACTCATCTGAAGTAGCATATTGTCTGTCAGCTAACCAGATCCTCATGTCCTCAAGCAAAGTGCTGAGGGCTTGTTCCCTCACCAAAAGGTTTGCCAGCCCTTCAAAAGTGGTGAACTGACATCCACTCACCCACCTATGGACATAAGTGCCCAATTCAGCAACATATTCACACATACTTTCATCTGCCTTGCATCTATGCTCACAAAACTTTTTCCTATACATTTCAGGTGTTAGCTTAAAACATTCTAAAAGACAATTTTTTACAGCAGTATAATCAAAACATGCAACATCAGACATTTTGGACAGAACTGTTACATATTTACCATGGATTAAAGGGGTCAGAAACTGTAACCAGAGCCCTTGGTCAACTTCATACTGTTTACATACCCTCTCAAACATATAAATTAAACTATCTAAATTATCCCCCTCTTTGAACTGCGGAAGAAATTTACTGACCTTTTTTGCTTCTGGGGTCCAGTTACTCCCTTCCTCATTACCTCCAGAACTCTGGTGAAGAGTCAGCATCTCCTTCTCATGCAGCCTCTGCTTCTCTTGTTCCCCAGCATGCAGACGTAACAGTTTCTCCTTCTCCTCAGCCTGCAAAGGTTGCAGTCTTTCATTTGCTTCTAATTCCATATGCCTGGCCTCCAACTCAAGTTCCTTTAGCTCCAGCTGAATTTTTAAGTCCACTGCAGAAAGGTTGAGCTGTCCATTCTCCGAGAGAATTATATCTCCACTGCCAGTCTGACTGTCCTCCTGGTTGCTGTTTTCTGATGCAGCTGTAACAAAGGCTGCAATCAGGTATGCCTTAGTCAGGTTTCCATGTACCAGTCCCGTAGCCTGGCATATCTCCACCAGCTGGCTCCTTGTCAGCTTTCCATACTCCTCTGATGAGATGCTGCCTGCTCATGCTGACTAACTAAGCTAACAAAAGAAATAAAACAATTGTGATCTGAACTCTGAGTATTCACTGCATGGCTGATATAGAGTACAAAACACCTTCAAAGCTCACTGTACACAAGCTACAGGATTCACTCTACACACACCACTACAAGCTAATTAATATTTGCCAACTAATTAATATGTGACGTGGATATCCCACCGCTGCCAAACACAAATGTGAGGTGGATATCCCACCACTGCCACCAATTAATATGTGACACCAGTGCCCTGGCCCAGCAATCAAGGAGCCTCAGTCCTCACCACTAACACCAGAAAGGGCATCTCATATATGTGGAAAGGATAACAAATACACACAGTAAAGTGCAATTTCCCTTAAGAGCACACAGAGATCACAGTCAGTCCGGGGCTGGTCGCTCCCTTGCTCCCCAGGTTCCCAATAAGACTCCCCACTGGCACAGATATAGGGTCCAGATCTCAGCCTAGTTGGGCAAGCTAAAATCTCCAACATCCTCTCTGTCCAACCAGCACTTTGTGTCCCTGCCCAAGTAGCTGACAAACACACACACTTTGAGATAAGAGTTTACACAACCTCACAGACACTTCTGGGGAAGGCTGGCACAGGTTCTCCAGCTGTGCCCCTTTTACCCAGACTATACTGTAGTACCCTGCCACCACCCAGCTAATAATTATCAGCTACTCAAAGGCCCTTAAAACGGTGTCCAATTATTACTGTGCAATATTATTATCCATTTGGTAAGTATGATTAATCAGTCTCAAGGCTTATTAGAGTGACCTGGTACAGGATCCTTATACACATGCAATGTACTCTTCAAGCTTAACTTATCTCTACAAAAAACAGCCACAGTTAAAAGGTTTTAAAATATTTAATAATAAATCATTAAAACCACAAGACAATACTTTCTACTACAAAGTGCTAGTCAAAATAGTTCAGAGATCACACAGAAATGCTTAAAATAAATCAGTAGTACAGTTCTGACATCATAGAAAAACACACAGTCTAAACTTTCTAATTTCTGGCTATTTCTACAAGAAAACACACTTCTAAAATAACTTACTTACATAGAGCATAACGCAGTGCTGAGAGCTGGATGTTCAGACAAAAATGCTTGATAATCTCTGGTTCTCACTGTTTAAATTGAAACTGCAGTTCTGATAAAACATTACATCATCTTTTACACTTTCCTGGTGTTCCCAGGCTGACAGAAACTGCATTTACATTCTTTTACACTTAGAGCAATAAAGGACATTCCATATGTAAATTCTGGTCATTAACTTTAGCCTTAAAACAATAGGCAGGATGTTTACTTCAGACTCATTGACTCCAAATTCTAACTTCAAAGGAACAGACATAAAGTAATTTTAATTTCAAAGGACCAACAAGAAATGTTTGACTTAGCTTTCTTTACAGCAGAGGGCAATGTTGCCACATTGTTTTAAGTTCAACACTTCACTGCATATGGTTTCATTCAAACAAACAAGCTTGTAGTTCAACATTCATATTTAAAAATTATAGAATTATCTGCACAATTCTATCTGGCTAGGCTGGCAGCCTTCACCTTTCTCTACCTGGCATGGAATTTTGGGTTTAAAGGCCAAAAACGTTCCAGACTGTGATGAAAGTTATAGATTTACTCTTTGTGAAAGTGGTTTTAAATGTCTTTAAAAATACTGCCATTTGTACAGAAAGATGGTAATATAATTTGTGTTTTGATCTCTTGCATTGTTTTGAGGTATTAGCTGTAGAAGGCATTATTTCAAAACTACAGCATTATATTAGTGCAGTATACATCCAGGTTAAATGATAATTATAGTAACAGTAACAGTCTTGCCATTACCTTTGTAAGGTTTACTATACATTTTAGCCAAGGTGAAAGCTATACTTATAGTCACTGTAACACATTATAATACAAAAATTCCTTAACACCAGTAAGAGTGCAGCACTATATTCTGCATAATATAGTAACTGAGAAAAATTCTACCAACCACTTAGGCAAGGCTCCAGACACAGCTTGTATTTTTAGTGCTTTCATTCTTTAATAGTAACAACAAGAACTTCATCAGAAAAATGTTAGTATTCTGGGTAATATATTACACTTTTGCCTTTAAGGCTAGAAATGGTTAGACTTTGATACTCATTATGATGCCCATCCACTGGCCCAGTAATCAAGGAGCCACAATCCTCACCACTAACAAAAGTGAGGGGCATCCACATTGGGAAGGATGACAAATACATACACAGTAAAGTACAATTTCCCTTAATAGCACACAGAGATCACAGTCAGTCTGGGGCTGGTTTCTCCCTTTCTCTCCAGATCCCGAATAAGATTCCCCACTGGCACAGCTATAGGGTACAGGTCTCAGCCTAGTAGTCAAGCTAAAACCTCCAGCACCCTCTCTGTCAAACCAGTGCTTCGTATCCCTGCTCAAGTAGCTGACACACACACACACACACACACACCTTGAGATATGAGTTATATACAAACACAGAAACACTCCAGGGGAAGGCTGGCACAGGCTCTCCAGCTATTGCCCCTTCTCTGCCAGGCTATAAGGTAGAAATCACTGCCACCGACCATTAATATCAGCTACTAATAAGACCCATACTAAAGGGTGTCCAATTATTACTGTGCAATATTATTATCCAAATAGTAAGTGTGACCCAGGGCTAAAGCTATTGGAGTGGTTTGGACAATATCACTATATACATGCAATGTACTCTAGAGCTTAAATTATCTCTACACAAAACAGTCACAGTTGAAAGGTTTGAAATATTTAATAATAAATAATAAAAATACAAGACAATACTTCTTACTGCACAGTGGTAGTCAAGAGTTTAGAGATCATAGGAAAATGCTTAAAATAATATAGTAGAATAGTTCTGACATAAATATAGAAAACAGCTAGACTAAACTTACTATTTTCTATCTTTTCCTAAGAGCAATCACAGGTCTAAATAAACTTCCATATAGAGCAAAAGCAGAGTACTGGTGAGTTGTCAGTTTTAGACAAAATCCAAAAATGCTCTCTCTCTCTCTGAGACAGTCTTTTAAATTGACAATACATCCTGCTGATTCATTTTAGATTACATTATTCTTAACAATTCTCTGGTTTCCCAGGCTAACAGAAACTCTACATTTAGAAAGCTTGCATCTGGTCAGGAAACCACAGTAATTAAAGACATTATATATGTAAAATCGGGTCTGTATCATAATGTCGAATGTTCACATATGCAAATCCCTAAAGGCCAACACCAAAATATCGAACCGCAAGTACACCGAATGTCAAAAAGCGCGAAATTCAAAATATTGAAATTCCATAGTTGTCCAACTCCACCTCCTTCTACATACTGCCTACCTAAACAAAATAAATAATCTACACTTCACCCATGTGTACACTTCACCCATATATCCCATGTCCTAATTAAACGTGCATTACACACAAATGTATGTGAATGTGAACAAACAACACCCAAGTACGGAAAAAGTTAAATTTATGTATCTATTGGGCAACACAAATGTATTACTATATATGCACTTAACTTAACCCTACTTCTAAATCTAAGGTCAGTATCTATTGCACATGTATGTTAGTTTGCTATACAGGATAAGGGAATCTCCTACTGAAGTTTTACCTTAGTAAACATGATGCAGCCAACTATGGGAATTCGATAAATTGAATTTTGCACTTTTTCAAGTTCGGTGTACTTGCGGTTCGATATTTTGGTGTTGGCCTTTAGGGATTCGAGTATGTGAACATTCATTATTATGATATAGACCTGTAAAATCTAGCAATTAACTCTGGTCTCAAAACAACAGAAAGAATCTGCTAGTTCAGACACCATAGCTCCAAGTTTGAGATCAAACAGTCATACAAGGCTTCACAAACAACTATAGAACCTCTGAATGTGACAAACCAAACAAGAAACCTGGTGCAAAGCTGGATAACCATGACACAGCTCGAAAAATGACAAATCTTTAATTCGAAGTGATAAACATCCACAAGTTAAGCGCTTTCATCTGCAAACATACAGACTTCCTCAGAACAATTAAACACTGATTTTTCAAAAGTTTATATAGCAAAAATGGCGCCAATTGATACACAAATTTAAAGAAACATCATCCCTTAAAACTAAATTAGTGAATATATTATAATTCCATTCTTAAAATCTATATATATGATATATCCAACTTTAAAAACATCTCATTAAAACCAATAAATATATAATAAGAATATAATAATATAATAAGAACCAATGATAAATATCCAACATATAAATAATGTAAATAATTGATCCTGTGTATAACATAATTAAATACTGTAAACATATACTATGTAGTATGGGGACTGCATCAATAACAAAGTAAAGTAAATGACTACCCTAATAACAAAAAGGGTTTTATACTAATGCTGTCATTGATGCCAGGATGCCTGGTTGCATCCATAAGCATTTGCCAATTACTTTCTTTTAATGCCAATAACATCTTCCAATTCCCACCATATGGTTGGCATACTACCTGGTCAATGATAGCAAATTTAAATATATGTTGTTCCCCTTTATCACACAGGTGTCTATATAATGCATTATTCATATCCTTCACTTGTATCCTATAATAGTGTTCGTACATACGCTTTTTTAACTGCCTTTCTGTTTTGCCTATATAAAATGCAGGGCAGGCAGTACAGGTGGCAAGATATACCACCTGCTCGGTGTTACAATTGCCTGCCCTGCATCTGACATATGTATGATTCATATCTAGGAGCTTGATATGCAATTCTTCATTAATACGCCCACATTGTCTACAATTTCCACATTTCTTGGTCCCTTTATGAGTAATCTTAATGCTAACATGATTACTAGCTTTTTCTAATAACTTTTTAATATTAGGGGCTGTCATACACAAAGATAGGAAAACTCCCTAATTTCGAACCTATATTGTCCGACACTGTTATAAAATCCCAATGTCTTAATATTATATCTTTAATAAAACTAACATAGGGGGTGTACATCAAAACACATACCCTCTTATTAACCCCTTTATAAGTTTGTTTACATATATTTCCACCGTCACCAAAAGATCTTCCCAACAATGGTGTATATTTGATACCCCATTGTTGTTTGACATATGTAACAATATCTTTCAACATATTTTCAGGGTATCCTCTATTTCTAAACATATTATGGATGAATTCCATTTCCTTTTCCATAATTTCCTTAGTAGATGACATTCGTGCTGCTCTTATACATTGTCCCTTAACAACATTTTTAAACATATATGGTGGATGATTGCTATTGTATACTATATAGTCATTAGAAAAAGTTGTTTTTCTATATATCCTGGATGCAAAACCTCCGTTCACATGACTAATATAGGTATCCAGGTATGCAGTACCTTTTACATTAGTATTATGTGTAAATCTTAAAAATTGTGTTGTCCCATTAAGGTACTCTATAAATTCAGTAATAGCATCTCTGTTACCCTTCCATAAAATGAATATATCATCGAAATATCTGGCATAGAATGTGATGTCCGAATGAAAACTACTTTTAAACAAATGTTCGGACTCCCATTCAAGCATCACCAGATTGGCAAAAATGGGAGCACAAGACGCACCCATAGCTACCCCTTTGCACTGTCTGAAATATTCACCTTGGAATATAATATAATTATGGTCTAGGACTAATGCCATCATAGCAACAATAAGGCTAATACGATCCCAGCTCATGTTCGAACATTTCCTCAAGCTATTACTGAAAAATTCCAGTCCAATATCTTTTGGTATACTAGAATATAAATCTGTAACATTAATGGTAACAAAAATCAGATCTTCTTTCCACAAATCAGTAGTCAATTTACCCAAAAAATTCCAAGAATCTTTCATTAGATGTGGTATATTCCCATATATATGTTTAGTCCATCTATCAATTGCTACCCCTAAATTGTATGTTTTGGATTTAGAACCAGAAATAATAGGTCAAAATGGGGCGTTATTAATAGATTTATGGACTTTGGGTATGCCTATGATGTGGGTCAAAATAGGATAATCAACCTTCAAAAATGTATAAATTTCCTGGGTAATTCTATTATCTAATAGATATTCCTCTAAGGCTAAATCTATTCTTTTATGACCTATATTAATTTGATTAATAGATACCGCCTCATAATTACCAGACTCATACAATAAATTATGTATTTGTGTGTTGTAGTCAAAGGTATTATAAACAACTACACCCCCCCTTTATCCGGTTTCATAATTCTAATTTCATTGTTGTGAACTAATTGATTCAAACATTCACGTTCCTTTATAGTTAAGTTGTCCTGAAAATTATTGTAATAAGATTTTCCTTTTCTAATGTTACTATTTAACCAATAAATGTCTTTGCAAACCATTCTTTCAAAACTAGTAACCTGTGTACATGGCACAGGAATATATGAACTTTTTTTCTTAAGTTCTTCAATTCTACAAACTTCCTCATGGCCCGCTCTGTCATCAAATTGGACGGCTAAATTTAACCTTCTACAATATAACTTAAATTCTTTTAAGGTATCTACTAAATTAAATCCAACATTAGGGATGAATTTCATCCCTTTACTCAATAATTGAATAAATTCATGACCAATTGTAAAATCGGTATAATTAAATACATTAAACCCATTGTAAGTCCTTAAAATACATTTATCTAAATTATCATAAACTTCATCTGTATTTTCCTTTAAATATTGTCCATTATATAAAAACTGATACTCTGGATTTTCCATAATGGAATGAGAACAGGTATTATCTAAGGTACTATTATTATTAGTATTCTGATCTACCTTTTTCATATTTATCTTACATTTTTGTTCCATTGGGTAAACTGCCTCTTCGGTGCTGGGAAAAATCTGCCCCCTTGAAAATTCTCATCATTTTCCACATTCCTTGATGTATTTCTGTAACTACTATGTCTAACATTATGCATATTTTTTCTATCCTGTGGCCATACATATGCTCTTTTCCCCTGATATTGTTCAATATCACGCTGTATCTTCTTGTTTTTCCTCTAAGTAATGTAAGCTTTATTTTCAGCCATTTGAAATTGCTTATTATAAAGATCCCTCCATAATTCAAAATCACTATGCTTTAAAATACTTTCATTTAAAACTTCCACCTCTCTGACTAAGGTAGAAAGTTTACCATCATTAAATTTGATTAATAATTTCATATACATATACCCAAACCCATCAAACAAATTAGTAAATTCAGTAATCACATCATTATTATACTCAACACCCATAGGTAATTTAAAAAATGCAAGGCTTGACTTGTCAGCTTTCTTCCAGCAGACTGCACAGTTGTTACATTTTTGACATTCAACCTCCAATACAGTCTCCTCACATTTACGAGAACAAGCCTATGGCTTTTATTAATATTTACAAAGACATACAATTATCTACAAAATTCTATCTAGCTAGGCTGACAGCCTCCACATATCTTCACATCCCCCCCCCAGAGAACTCAAACTAGTTTTTCAAGTGACCCTTGAGAAACATTGCTTGAAAGAGTTAGGTCTATATGAGTATACCTTACCCCATTCTCTCTCTTGAGAGCCCATCTGTGTTAGCATTGCTACTCCCACTGTGGTGCTGCACTGACATATCATATGCTTGCAACCCTAGGCTCCATGTTAGCAACTTGGCATTTTGCTGGCTGGCTCTGTTTAACCATATTAGGGGATTGTTATCTGTCACCACAGTGCATTTTCTTCCATACAGGTAAGTCTGACATTTCTGCAGTGCCCAAACTATGGCAAGACATTCCTTTTCTACAGCTGCATAGCATTCCTCCCTTGGTTGAAGCCTGCAACTGAGATAAACCACTGGGTGCTCTTGAAGCATCCACCTGCACAACAAATTATTTGCTGTAATCTGGACTGGCTAACACAGGGGGTCCTCCCAAAGCTTTTTTTAAGCTTCTGGAATGCCTGCTCACATGCTGTGGTCCACACTATCTTATCTGGCCTGTTCGTCCTTGTCAGGTCTGTGAGGTGAGCAGCTATGGTACCATAACTAGGGACAAAATTTCTGTAGTACCGTGCTGTCCCTAAGAATGCCCTCACCTGCTTTTTGGTAACAGGTGCAGGCCATGTCTGAATGGCTTCCACTTTGGCAGGTTCTGGCCTGATCTTACCATTCCCCACTCTATGTCCTAGGTAGGAGACCTCTGCCATACCCACCTGACATTTGCTGGGCTTCATGGTCAACCCTGTCCTCTGTAGTCTGCCCAGCACCTCCCTGACATGTTGAAAGGTGCTCTTGCCAGGAATGGCTGTAGATGGCAATATTGTCCAGATAAGCAAGGGCAAACCCTCCTGGTACTCCTAGGATATGATCTACCAGCCTCTGGAAAGTCGCTGGGGCATTTTACATCCCAAAGGACATCTTTGTGAACTCATACAAGTCAAAAGGAGTCACAAAGCCTGACCTTTCTCTAGCACTGGGAGTCAAAGGCGCCTGCCATTAACCCTTGGTAAGATTAATGGTGGTAAAATACTTAGCCCCACCAACCTGCTCTAGGGCCTCATCTGTCCTAGGCATGGGGTAAGCATCTGACTCTGTGTGACTATTTAATTTCCTGTAGTCCACACAGAACCTGGTGTAGCCATACTTCTTTGGCACCAGCACCACTGCGGAGGCCCAGGGACTGTTGGACTCTTGAATTACCCCTAGTTCCAACATTTCCTGTATCTCCACCCTCAGTGTCTGTTTGACTCTCTCTCAGGCACCCTATAGGGGGCCTGCCTAATAGGCCTTTGGGGTCCTGTATCTACCTGGTGCTGCACCAGGTGGGTGCATCCTGGTTTCCCAGTGAACATGTCCCCAAACTCCTGTAACACTGCTTGGATTTCTTGAACCTGGGTAGGAGATAGCTGCTGGGACATTGCTACCCCTTCTACTGAGGTGTCAGTCCAAGACTCACTGAGGAGCTCAGTCACCACATCTCCCTCAGACTCCTCCTGCAATCCATTGCAAATGCTCAGCAGAAGGGCCTCCCTATCATGGTAAGGTTTCATCATGTTAACATGGTGCAGTTTGTGCTCCTACCTCCTGCAAAGCAGTTCTACCATGTAGTTAACATCACTTACCTTTCTTACCACCTTGTAGGGTCCCTCCCAAGCTGCTTGCAGCTTGTTGTGTCTGACAGGAATGAGAACAATTACCTGCTGCCCTACAGCATACTCTCTAGCTCAAGCATTCCTGTCATACCATACCTTTTTCTGTTGTTGGGCTTCTGCCAGGTTCTCCTGGGCCAAGTCCATGAGTTCCCTGAGCCTTGTCCTGAGCTTTATGACATATGCCACAACAGACTCCTTGTGAGATTCACACTCACCTTCCCACTCATCACAAATTAAATCCAGAGGTCCCCTCACCCTATGCCCATACAGCAACTCCGAGGGTGAAAAACCTGTGGATTCCTGGGGAACCTCTTTGAAAGCAAACAACAGATGGGGCAAATATGTGTACCACTACCTCTTAAACTGGTCTGCAAATGCTTGTAGCATGGACTTGATTGTAGATTTATTTATTTGTTGCATTTGTTTACCAGGAAAGTCCACTGGGCCTGAGATGAGCCCATTTTCAGTGGAGGCCCATAGAGAAAAGCTCCACATTTAATTACATACAGAGAAATTATTACACAAACAGTATAGACTATATAAGACAGTAGAAGCACATTAACATAAGATAATGCTGACATAAAATAGCATTGATAATGACATTGTATAAATTTGGTAACAACAGTAAAGGATTGTCTAGAGTTTAATCTCTCAACCAGACCATTAGTTTGGGGATGGCAGAGGGTGGTCTTCAGGTGCTTCACCCCACAGTACTTCCACAGACAATCCAGCAGGTCTGACATGAAATTGGCAGCTCTGTCAGTCAGTATTTCTTTTGGGAAACCTACCTGGCTGAAAATCTCTAACAAAGCACTTGCCACTTTTCTGCCTCAGTGGAGGACACAGCCACTGCCTCAGGGTATCTTGTAGCATAATCTACTACCACTAGGATATACTTTTTCCCTGTGGAACTTAAGTACTCAAAGGCCACAAAATATCCATAGCTACCCTCTGAGATGGCTGCTCAATCACAGGAAAAGGCATCAAAGGAGCTCTCACCTTGTCTCCTGCCTTGCCTACCTTTTGGCACTGCTCACAGGTCCTATAGTACCCTGTTACATCTCTGGAAATTCCAGGCCAATAAATGTTCTGCATAGCACATCTCTTTATATGTTTTATGCCCATCTGACCTGCAAAGGGAATATTATGGGCTATGGCTAGAAGTGCCAGATGGTAGGCTCTAGACACTACCAACTGCTGTATCCTCTCACCTTCTAGCCATCCCGCAGGGGTCCACTCTCTATACAGTAACCCTTTGTCCCAGTATACAGATTCCCCCTTCCCATGAGAACCAGGTGCCTCACTAGCAATGTAGGGTCTGAGAGCTGAACCTGTCTCAACTCTCTCTTTGTAACCCTTCCCAGCCCCCCTTCCAGAGGAAGTCTGGCAACCTCTGACAGTGGTGCCTCACTGTCAGCCTGGGTACTACTACTCACCTCTACCTTTGCAGTCACTCTGTCCAAGGGAACACCAGTACCCACAAGCAACTGTGGCTCACCTCCAGTCTCACTGCTACAAAGTAGCTCCCTCCCTAAAGTAACCACCTCACCAGTCCTGGCTGCAAGTATGCAGTCTGACTGTGTCTCCCCCAGGCTACCAGTCCCACATGCTTGTCTCCAAGCCTGACTGTGTGTAACTGCACAAACACATGGTACTGCCTTATCAAAATTATTCCCTATCAGTACATCTGCAGGGATATCCTCAAACACACCTACTTCTTGTCTTCCTTTTCCACCCTCCCAGTCAAGGTGAACACTAGCCAAAGGTATTTATAATGGGGTCCCTCCTAAAGCTCTGACTGGAGTAGACTGTCCAGGCAAGTAGTGCTCCTCTGTAACCTTTGCAGGCTTCACAATGGTTATGTCAGAGGCTGTCTCTCTCTTAGCAATGGCCTCTTTCCCATTCACTATGATAAGATATAACCTCTTGTGGTAGTTTGGTACCCTTGTTGTCACAAGACAACCTACTATTGGCATTTTGTCATTCCCACTTACTGGCTCCCTCACCTTTTGTTTCCCACCTTGCCTCACTGGACATCTATATGCCATATGGCCCCACTGGCTGCATTCAGAACATTTAACCCTAGGTCCTGGGCATGTACCTGGACTAGTGGCTTCTCCTACTACTGGCATATTCTTTTGGGGGAGTCTGGGCTACCCACCATGGGTTTCTTTAGACATATGAGCAGCACAGGGGGTCCCTTTCCTGTGCAGGGATGCCCTGCTTGCTAGGTATAGGTCTCCCTTCTTGCCCAACTCATCTGAAGTACCACATTGTCTATCAGCTAACCAGATCCTCATGTCCTCAGGCAAAGTGCTAAGGACTTGTTCCCTCACCAAAAGATCTGCCAGCCCTTCAAAAGTGGGGACCTGACATCCACTCACCCACATATGAAAATAAGTGCTCAGTTCATCAACATATTCACACACACTTTCTTCTGCCTTCCGTCTATGCTCACGAAACCTTTTCCTATAAGTTTCAGGGGTTAGCTTAAAAAATTCTAACAGACAATTCTTAACAGCAGTATAATCAAAATATTCACAATCAGAAAGTTTCGACAACACAGTTACAGCTTTACCATGGAGTAAGGGGGTCAGGAACCATAGCCAGAGTCTTTGGTCAACTTCATACTGTTTACATACCCTCTCAAACATATGAATGAAACTATTGAAATTATACCCCTCTGTAAACTGTAGAAGAAATATACTGACCTTTTGTGTTTCTGGGGTAAGGTTACTCCCTTCCCCATTACCTCCATGACTCTGGTGAAGAGTCAGCATCTCCTTTTCATGCTGCCTCTGCCTTTCCTGCTCCTCAGCTTTCAGGTGTAGTAGTTTCTTATTCTCATTCTCCTCATCGGTCTCTCTGCTGCTTCTATTTCCAAATGCCTGGCCTCCAATTCAAGTCTCTTTAGCTCCAGATGGATTTTTGAGTCCTCTGCAGAAAGGTTGATCTGTCCATTCTCTGAGTGTTGTACATCTCCACAGCCAGTCTGATTGTCTTCCTGATTGCTGTTTTCTGATGCAGCTGTGACCAAAGCTGCAATCATGTCTGCCTTAGTAAGGTTTCCATGCAACAGTCCCTTAGCCTGGCACAACTCACCCAACTGGCTCTTTGACAGCTTGCCATACTCCTCTGCTGACATGCTTGCCTGCTGTCCCTGACTAACTAAGCTAACAAAAGAAATAAAACAATTGTGATCTAAACTCTGAATATTTACTGCGTGATTGATTTAGAGTACAAAAACACCTTCAGTGATCACTGTACACAAGCTACAGGAATTCACTATCCCATCACTGCCACCAATTAATATGTGACACCTGTGAACTGGCCCAGTAATCAAGGAGCCTCAATCCTCATCACTAACACCAGTGAGGGGCATCCACATTGGGAAGCATAAGAAATGCACACACAGTAAGGTACAATTTCCCTTAAGAGCACACAGAGATCACAGTCAGTCTGGGGCTGGTTTCTCCCTTTCTCTCCAGATTCCCAATAAGACTCCCCACTGGCACAGTTATAGGGTACAAGTCTCAGCCTAGTAGTCAAGCTAAAATGTCCAGCACCCTCTCTGTCCAACCAGTGCTTCATGTCCCTGCTCAAGTAGCTGACACACACCCACTTTGAGATATGAGTTATGTACAAACACACAGACACTCCTGGGGAAGGCTGGCACAGGTTCTCCAGCTATGGCCCCTTCTCTGCCAGGTAATAAGGTAGAAATCACTGCCACCAACCACTAATATCAGCTACTAATAAGGCCCTTACTAAAGGGTGTCCAATTATTACTGTGCAATATTATTATCCAAATAGTAAGTGTGACCCAGGGCTAAAGCTATTGGAGTGGCTTGGACAGTATCATTATATACATGCAGTGTATTCTAGAGCTTAAATTATCTCTACACAAAACAGCCACAGTTGAAAGGTTTAAAATATTTAATAATAAATAATAAAAACACAAGACAATACTTCTTACTACACAGTGCTAGTCAAGAGTTCAGAGATCACAGGAAAATGCTTAAAAGAATACAGTAGAATAGTTCTGACATAAATATAGAAAACAGCTAGACTAAACTTATTATTTTCTATCTTTTCCTAAAAGCAATCACAGTTCTAAATAAACTTCCATATAGAGCAAAAGCAGAGTACTGGTGAGCTGTTGTCAGCTTTACACAAAATCCATAAATGCTCTTTCTCTCTCTCTCTCTCTCTCTCTCTCTCTATCTCTCTGAGACAGTCTTTTAAATTGATAATACATCCTGCTGACTCATTTTAGATTACACCATTCTTAACAGTTCTCTGGTTTCCCAGACTAACAGAAACTCTACATTTACATTTCTTAGAAATCTTGCATCTGGTCTGGAAACCACAGTAATTAAAGACATCATATATGTAAAATTTAGCAATTAACTCTGGTCTCAAAACAACAGAAAGAATCTGCTGGTTCAAACACCACGTCTCTGAGTTTGAGATCAAACAGTCAAGGCTTGACTTAACAGCTTTCTTCCAGAAGAGTGCTCTGTTGTTACATTTTTGACATTCAGCCTCCAATGCAGTCTTCTCACATTTAAGAGAACAAGCCTATAGCTTTTATTAATATTTACAAAGACATAGAATTGTCTACAAAATTCTAGCTAGGTAGGCTGTCAGCCACCACATATCTTCAACACTTGTGATGTGCTGTGATATTAGTATCACATATAATCCAAACAGTACTTTTAAAATTTGTATGTGACACTGTTTTTGAGGCTTACAGGTGAGACAAAGGTGGGAACATTTAAGTAATAAACTATTTTCTATTCTTTTAATTCTTGATTTGGCGATGTTCCATTTGACTATTTTTTTAATTCAGTGAAGATTTAAATAAGTAAAAATGTGTTTTAAGTTTTTAAGTTAGTTAGAAAGCCTGATTAAACTACATTGACGTAAATGCAAACGATTAATATAGTTTTCACATGTATTTTATGCAGATATATATATATATATATATATATCTATATATATATATATCTATATATCTATATCTATATATATATATATATATATATATATATATATATATATATATATATATACATACATACATACATACATACACACACACACATATATATATTTTTAATAATGATAGAACTGTTATATTACAGAGAAGTTTGCTTTTAAAAATGAGACATATTGTGCTTTATATGGTAGTATATACTGAAATTTAGTTTATATTTAGAATTGGAAGTAATAGATTGAGATTGGGTAATGCTATGGAGATGACTGTGAGTTGTTTGCATGATAACTTCATCAAACTAGGAATATTTTATTCCATGTTAGGAGGTATAAATACTTTTATAATTAATCTGTTCGTACTTAGTTTAATGATCTTGTCCAGGGTTCAGTCCTGGGTCCTTTCCTGTTTGGTATCTACTTCTCAAAAGTATAGGCTAACACAGAAGTTCTTTGGCTAATGAAGTTCGCAGATGACTGCAAACTAGGAGCCATAATCGAAACTCCTAATGATGTGGACATCCTAAAAAAGGGCCTCACTGAGACAGATGCCTGGTGACAAAGCCATGGCCTCAAGCTCAATGCCAAAAAGTACATTGTCATCCCTTTTGGTAAAAACTCTGTACCCATGAACTACCACATAGGTGGTAGTCTACTTAACACCGAAAGTGTGATAAGAGACCTTGGGGCAGAGGTGGACAGTAGTCTCTCCTTTGATAATCACAACACCACAGTATTCAGGAAATCCTTCTATGTGGCACACCTCATCGCAAAAGGTCATTGTTCCCCTCTACTCATCACTCATTAGACCCATTATAGAGTGCAATGCCCCTTTTGGTATGTACCTCTCAAGACATCTATAACAACTAGAAAGGCCGTAGAAATACCTCACAAAGAGGATTACTGGCCTCAGACAGATGCCCTACGTAGACCGTCTCAAAAAACTCCAGCTTTACCCCGTCGCATATCGCCTATTCAGAGGTGATCTCTGCCTAACATATAAAGCTATGTTAAACCCAGAGCTGTTGGACATGCTCCACTTAAAGAAATCCCAATCCCTCTGAGCTACAGGCTCTAGGGACCTAAACCTTGTCAGCACAATAAACAGAACATGCTGGCGGGAAAGATTCCTGTCCCAGAGACTTCCCATAATCTGGAACAAACTACCTATCTATATCAAACAAAGCTCCTCATTAGCACTCTTCAAGAAAAATCTTGATGATTGGATGGGAGGTAGGAAATTCACCCTGGGGATCACTTCTATGGCTCTGCTCAACAGGGGCACAGGAAAATAATTTTCTTGGGTGGTGAAAGCCAGGGCACCTTTTTGGCTATGCCTATATAGGCCCTAGGACAAATAGCCTAGTACCTACCTATGAACCTATAATACAATTTGTTAAAATTAGATGTAGGTTCTTGATTCTAAAACATAACTTAGTTTTTTTCTGAATTTCTTTTCTTTAAGTATGTCAGTATACAAGAGAGGTAGTTTAGTCAAATATCTAAAAATAAAGCTCACTTTGTTTTTTTTTTGTTTTTTTTGTTTTTTTTACAAGAAACACATTTGTTACCTAAGTATTTAGACAGATTCAACCCTTGTGGGTTCACATTTTAGTACAAAAAGGAGAGGCACTCATACTTTGGAATAAGTCATTTGTTCTACCCAAAGTGATTCATATTTATTCTGATAAGAATGACATGCTGGGATTAGTACTAGTTGAAATGAATAAAAAATATTATAAGTTTATCAATTTTTATGGGATTCCTGGAATTGGTTCTACTGGGGCTAAAAATATTTAGATATCACAGCATTATATTCAAAAGGGAAAATTTTATTGGGTGGTGATTTTAATTGCATTTTATTAGGAATAGATACTAGTATTAAAGAGAAAAATACTAGATTATCTGCAGATGATAAACATTTAGAACACTTCATCAATTCAATGAATTTAACAGATATATATGGTTTAAAGCAGGAAAAAAATCCCTTAATTATACACACTACTCATTTAGATTTGGCACCCACATAAACATAGAAAAAGTTTTTATTTCTAGCAGGTTATATTCTAAAATTAATGAAGTACTAATAATTTCTTGTCCTTTGATTCACCATAATGCTATTATCTTTAATATTACTCTGAAAACTAATGATTTAGTTGTCAGAGAATTCCTCCTTATGTTGCCTTCTGTGCCGAATCTGCATGTTATCCCTGTGGTCACATGGGTTTCCTCTAGGTGCTCTGGTTTCCTCCCACATTCCAAAGACATGCAGTAGGTAGACTGGATATTATAAATTGGCTGTAGGTGTAAGTGAGTTGTATGGGTGAACTACCATGGCTAGGCTAGCCACCTGGCAGTATAAACCCTGGCTCAAGGTGATGGTCACTGCTGAAGTGACATCCCAACCCCATCTGCAAAATGTAAAAAGGGGTTGAGGATGGATGGATTACTAAATGTAAATGATTTAAGGAATGGCTTTTAAATGAATTAAATCTTTTTATGGAGTTAATAATAATGGTGAAGTTACTTATGTTATTTTGTGGGTTATTTTAAAAGCCTATTTATATGGCAGAATTAAAAGTTGGTATATTTATTACAGAAATAAGTGGGATAAAGAGTTAACTGTTTTACAGTCAAACATTGATAAATTAAAATTAAAATTAAAACCCAATGATAAGACTACAAATTCTGAATTGAAAGCCATAAATCAGAAATATTTAAAAATATTACATCATAAAATTTCAATAAACATTGAAAAAATAAAATTACAATCGTATTCTATCCACCCTCAAAATATGCATACATTGTTTTTGATCTAATAGCTAAATAATACAAATCACATTAAAGAGATTACATATAAAGTTAAGAGCAGCATTAAGAAAGCAACTGATTTAAAAGATACAGTTTTAGAAAGCATTATGGACTGATTAATAATAGTAAGTCAACTTTAAATAATAGTTATTTAATTGATAGCTTCCTAAAAGATAATATAAAACATATGCTAACTAAACAGAAAAATTTAAGATTAGGTAAACCATTCTCTTTTAAGGAACTAAAACAACAAATTAAAATTTAAAAACTAATAAGGCTACAGGGCTGGATGGTATAATTCCTGAATTATACAAGATAATTCCAGGTAATATACTAAAATTTTGTTAAATGCATTTCAGGAAGTTAGAAATATGTCAAATATTCTTCCCTCTTGGAATTTTCATTGATTTTACCTATTTTAAAACAAGATAAAGATCCAAAATTATGCTCCTCTTATCACCCCATTTCTCTTTTAAAAATTGACTATAACATTTTTATGTCCATACTGGTGAAAAGATTAAACCATAAGATGCCAGGTTTAATCAAAGATGATCAAACTGGTTTTATTTTAAACAGAAGAGTACAAGATAGCATTATAATAATACTTTCATTAATAGCTATTGCTAATAAGAATAAGAAACACTTTCAATTATAAGCTTGATTTAGATAAAGCTTTTAATTATGTTAATTGGTTTTAAAGTGCTCAAAGAATATAATTTCTTTTTAGACTGTATAGACTTAATAATGAAATTGTACAAGAACTCATTATCTTTTGTTAAAATAGGATCATGTTTATCTAGTTCCTTAAAAATACCAAAAGGCACAAAAAGAAGAATATCCTTTGTCTCTTCTGTAGTTTGCTTTGTCAATAGAGCCTTTTGCTAATTTTATTAGATCTAACACAAAGATAAAGGGGGTTTTCATAGATGATAGTTATAATTTCAAATTTCAGTTATTTGCTTTGTCAATAGAGCCTTTTGCTAATTTTATTAGATCTAACACAAAGATAAAGGGGGTTTTCATAGATGATAGTTATACTTTCAAAATTCAGTTATTTGCTTACGACATCTTGTTAACAAGTGGTGACAATGAATAGTCATTATAACATATTCTTAATTCAATAAAATGTTTTGAAAAGATTTCACGTTTAACTTTTGATTATAATAAAAAACATTGCTCGTTATAAAAATAAATATATATTTCTAAAAATTACAAAGAATTTCATTGGGAGAATATGTAAATTAAATGTGTGGGAATTTAATATCTAGTAGGAAAAATTTGGTTTTGGTAAATTATAAAATTTTAATTGATATACTACTAAAACTAATAACTGGAATATTTTTTTACAATGGAAGGCAGACTTACATTGATCAAAATGATAATCCTACTGAAAACCCTATTTTATTTACAGTTGTTGATTATGCTTCCATCCAAAATGATTTTTAAATATTTAAATTCTGTTTTATTTAAGTTTTTGTTGTATCCCTAAAAAACAAGAATATCTTTTGACTGGCATGCAAAAAGTTGTGAAGAAGGTGGTATTGGCTTTCCATATATTGAATTATATACTAAGTCTGCCATTATAAATATATTAAGTCAATGGCTAAATTCTTATGTTTCAAATTGGAAACATTTACATGGAATAATGTTAGTTTCAAACAATAAGCTCAAAATAAATACTAATTTACAATCTGGTTTTAATAGAACAGATCATGTCCTAATGGATTTTTGTATGAACACTAGCAATAATTCTGTTTCTATTCCTTTGTTAGCTGTAACATGATTGTATTCAACAGAGTTATGGGAACTAATTATTTCATCAAAGAATTGTTAATTCTAATATGCCTATACTACTGGATGTCTGGAATAATTTAAATTAAGTAAAATACTAGATCTTAAAGAAAACAATTTAAAAATTTTGAATCAATTTCTAAATGGTAATAAATTACATTCAGCTGATTACCTTTTGGGAAGATATAATATAGGGAAAATAGTTGGTTAAGTACACAAATTTTCAAGAGATTTATTAATAATAAAAAATATCTTTAAATATGAATACAAAAACCCATCTCAAACATTTAGAATTTTTCTTTACTATTAATAGTGATGTGACTAAGAATAATTCTTACTTATCAAACATGTATAGGATTTTAAGAACTAAACGTATAGAATTTCATTTTTCATATTGGAATTATTCAACAAAAATTAACAATGAATTTTTTTTTCAGATATAAATAAAAAATATCATTAAAATCGGTAGGGAATTCTACTTCATCACTTTATTTAGAAATTTTATCTGGAAGTACTTGCAAAGAATCTTTTAACTCTTAATAAGGTTGCTTTAATTTACACAATAGAGAAAATAAAATGTTGGAGATGTGATACGATTCTGGATGCAAACTGGTTTCATATCATTATAGAATGTAAAACAGTTGTTCCCTTTTGGTTAGAGTTTAGAAACTTTCCTAAAGTATTATGATTTGACAATTGTATTGTTAAAAATTCCTTGATTTTATTTAATGCCCCAATTCCAGATTCCATACCAAAAACACAAGTGCCACTCCTTTGGTCCAGTCTGGCCACTTCCAGGAAAATTATTACAAAGAACTGGAAAAGTAAAAATACCCACTCCTTTACTGAATTTCTTTGTTTAGCAAAGACTGTGTGTAACAAGGAACTGTAAACTGTTTATATGAGAACATCAAATGTCACACATCAATATTTATCATGGCAAAAACTTAGTGATTTATTGGAAAGTATTAATGGTTTTGTTTAATGTAAAACTTTTTATGGACTGTGTGTGTGTGTATATATATATATATATATATATATATATATATATATATATATATATATATATATACATATATATATATATTTGATTATGTTTTGTTAAATGTTATATCTTGTTTTCATTTTGTTTTAAAAATTTAATAAAAAAAAATTAAAGAAATATATAGTCTTGGTGGAGTGACCATAAGCACGACAGCAGAGAAAGAAAGGATATAGGGCCACCAATCATTCCTAAGTTGAATCATATTAGACAGTTTGAAAAGACAATGGTGGAAGCCACTAGGAATTTTATGTGCACAACACAGAGTAAATTCTAGACATGATGTAGCATTAATAAGGCTAGCACTGTCTATGCTTCTGGATAGGATGCAGAGGAAGGGAAATTAGGTTGAAAGAAAATGGTTTGCACGAAAGTCACCAAAATGGTGACTGTAACAGAGGAACTGGGTTATTTAAACAGTCTTCATTGGTAGAGTTATCACTCTTGTACAAGATATTAAGTAACACATGGGTAACAGATTTACTGTACTAAAACAATAAGAGAAATAACATCCAGGATGTAGACCCTCCTTTGTGGCACAGGGGGAAAAGCCCTGATTGTGATCCAGCTTACTCAAGTTTGAGTAACAGCCTGAGTGTTGGAACAGCTGGGTAGGGGAGGATGGAAAATGAGGTACCTTTCAACTCATTCTTCCCAGGAGGAGGTTGAAGGGGTTTCCGATGCCTAACTGATCCCATGCAAATGGAGGTTTGCACTGACAACAAGGGCTGTTACTGGAAAGGAGTGGCCTTGATGTTACCAGGATGGTTATTGTAGCATTCACAACATGTATTTTGGAATGTGCCTGTATCTAGTGAGGGCATAGGAGGCCCCTGCAGTGACTTCAGTGCTCATCTCAGCCAATACCTTACATGATACTACCTGATGAGAAGGGCACTGTATAGTTCTTCATAATGGTGAGAATTAAGGTCTGTAATGGAAATGGACAGCTCCAGTTCTGGGTGGTCATTCCCAACTACCAGGCCACTGGGACAAAGATGTCCCTAGTTCCCTGGCAGTACATGGATGGGTGGTCATCAAAAGGCACACAAACACCTCTATGGATGTGTCTAGATGATGGATGCTTCAAGTCAGCTCTTGCTCAGTGCAGCTGGGCATTAGCTGTATATAGAAAAGAAAAGGCTAAAAGACCAACTGAAGGAGAGCCTGACTGTTGAAATAAATGGAGGGAAAAACACATAAAAAAGATGCAGGGAAGTAAGAAAGAAGTTTAATTTGAAAAAGGATAAGGGAGGAGATGCAGCAGTTATACAATGTACCAAACATTTTAATATATTAGTAATGCCCACTGAACTCAAGCATATTTATATTAAATAACCTTAAAATGAGCATGTTCATCAGTTCATTAGAGAAAAAGTTTAATTATGCCAAAGGTCATATCTAAGGGCATTGATTTCTAATGCCATTGTCAGCTTATATCATTTTTGTAAAGGGAAAGTAGTATGACGACAGGATTTAAATATCTGAATGGTAAACATTACTCCTAATATCTAAGCTTTGTGTCAGCATACAAGACCAATATGTAACAGGAAGTGGGTTATAAACTCCAGAAAGAAATGTAATTGTTTTGAAAGGCATCTGCTGGGCTGGCATGTGCAGTGCTGAATGTTTAAAATAATATTAATTGGACTGAGGATTTTGATATTTTGTGATGCCACATAATGAAGTAATTTCTTACCATCTGGATTTTCTCTTAAGTTGCCTAGCTCTAAATGCTATAATATCTTCTTCATGTTCTATACCAGATTAAAGACCTTTGAACCACTTTATCTTTAATAGTGTGGTCCAAAGAAAGTGGTATACAATATATTGTGTGCTTTATAGGGAATGTGAAAAAGGAACAGTGTTTGATGCTGAAAAGGTGCATTATTCATTTGAAAATAGTAACAATCAGTTCCATGTGTGGGACTGTAGACTGTAGTATTGGGTGAACAGATGTTAAGAAAGGATGCCAAAATCCTCAGGTATGGTAATTGTGTGTCATAAGAGACAATGTTAGAAATGTTGTACCTTGTAATATTTCAAGGATGAAGTGTATGTTTAGTCTAGTCAATAAAAGGTAAGTCTGAGAAAGGCTGCTGTCAAACAATATTAAAATTCCAGGAAACCTGGACTTGTTAAGAAACACATATTACACTGTTTGAATGATGGCAACATTTCAGTAAATGTCAAAGAAATTTCAAAAATGCAGCATTCCACTCCTTAAATAACTATGTAGCAGGTTCTGCGATATTATTCTTGAGGGCCTCACCAGATGCGCAGTAGCAAGCCCCGCCCAAAACCCACCCTCGTGCTATTTCGTAATCGGGCACTAATGAATATGCATTCCCTCAATAGCGACACTAGCATATGTTTCTAATATGTAGAATCTAGTGTTCATATCCATAACGTCCTATAAACCAATATAGTTTATATAGCTATGTTGTTTGATACTTTATACTGTGCGATATTACTGATAGTTCTAATTCTTAAAGACTATCTGACAGTGCTGACTTTATTGTTTCTCCGAGTAAAATATCTCCATAAATTTCTAAGTTTAAGAGCAATATTTTTTTAAAAAATTGCCCTTATTTTGGATGGTTTTTGTCCCACTTTTATTTATGGCTTTGTCCAGATTTCTTGCTCTAAAAGGTTGAGTGGTATATGTGTGTCATTATTTATTGACTTCAACCCTCAACGGTTTGCAGAAAACCACCAACTTTATGAGGAAAATACCAAAAATAGGCAGAAATTTGGACAGTTGAGAAGTACGAGTCCACTACGAAAACACATGGGAAGGTGCAGTGATTATGACAATCCAGCACAATAGGGGTTGCTATCCATGTTCCAAGAAAGTGTTACAACTTTTGAAGTAATGTCTTTTTCTGTCAGAGTTTTTTATACGTCATAGCAAACGTCACAAAAGTATTGAGTGCGACTTTGTTCTCACTTTTATAAAACTAGGAACACGTGTGAAGGGGGCAGACTTATTTCTAGGAACATGGACGATGATCATCAATTGTATTTAGTTTGTGTGTGTGTGTAGCAGTCGTGGATTTAATGCACATATGATTATTAACCTTAATCTGTAAGAGGAGAAACTAGGACTGTCAGCTGATTAGAATGCCATGTCAATCATGCAACCCATGATTTCTGGTAAATAAAATTAGACAAATAAGCTCTAAAAATCTATAAATTTAATATGCTATTATGAAGATTCTTGGCTTGTATTTGATAATTTTTTTCAACACCAGAAGTATTCCACAGAGATGTTACCCATACAACTAAATCACAGGATGCTGTTGTAGATACACTTTGTGATCTTGCAGCCTGCTGGCAGAGAAGTAGGGCATCCATTTATACTGCTAGTGAGTCAGTTTAAAAATGGACTCAGATATCTGGCACAGTTGGCCAGTGGGATAAGATGAAGAAGCTAATGGCTAGCTCTCCAGTCCTAGGGTAAAGGTTTAGATAAATTCCCCACCTGTGCTACTTCTTTTATATACCAGCAGTCTCGCATATCACTTCTCAGTGGGATGTTGCAGTGATGTTCAGCTCTTGTTGGGCAGATCCATGCACCAGATGCACCAATGTCATTGTGCCAGCCATTTCTCTAATTAGGAACCTTGACTGGTCACCATATTAATAATGGTTATTCATTCCTTGTCCATAACTCAGTATTAGATCTCTCACTCCCAGGGATTTAAACATAGTTTACCAGGAGGTAGATTTGCAGAGGAATCAGGCAGTCCACCCTGCAAAGGGTCATGTCTAGGAATTTTAGAAAAGGAGCAATTAAGATATTCAAAGCTAGATAAATAAAGAAACTACAAATAAATTGGAGCCTAAGCAGGGCTCAGATGGGGAGAAGATAGGAGAAAATAAGCACATTTTATATATATATATATATATATATATATATATATATATATATATATATATATATATTTAAAGAAAGAGGTGGTAAAGGGTGATGTATTAGTTTGCAGGTTTATAGGTAACTACTAGACAGTCTGCCAACTATTTCAAGCCTAAAAAAAGTATTGAAAATTTTCATCTACCCCGAAGGAGAGCAAGACAAGATAGACTGGGTGAGACGTTTTGGCTGCTATCCAATTATCCAAGATTACCTTGAAGGTAGCAAGGGTGGTACTCTGTGTGACATGTAGTGGAAGTTTGTTCCAGAGGTGACACATTGAGATATGAATCTGTCATGTCAACAGGTCTTATTTATCTGCTGAAGAAGGTTTAGTTCCTTTAACCAAGTATTTGATGTACCATTAGTTAAAATAATAAGAGATCAAATAGGGTTGGATCTTTTGTGACATGAAAGACTAGACATAGATCTCCACGGAGGAGTGTGTAAGAGACAAAGAAAGGGCTGCCAGACTCTCCTGATAACTAAGATTTTTGAGGCCACTGATCTTTTTAGTTATGACTCTCTGAGGTCTCACAAGTTGTGTTATATGTTTACATAAATACATGCCAAAAGGTGCATTGTATTCAATAATGAGTCTGTCTGATAAAATAAAAGTAAAGGGCAATTAAGACTAATTTAGATCTAATGGAGATGCCTTTGGAAATTGGATGGGCCAGATAAAAGGCTTTCCAAACTATTGTGGAGATAAGATGGTCAGATGATCAGGAATCATCAACAATAATACCCAGATCTCTGACACAGTGTCTGATCGGAAGAATACATATCCTATATGGGAGATTAAACTGTTTTGCTTACCAAAATGAAATATGCTACTTTTCTACATTTAATTTAAGACCGCGTCCTTGCACCAATTGTTAACATGATCTAATATATGTTGGAGCAATTGTGAGTCAAAGACTGAATAACAACAACCAATTTACAGTCATTTGCAAACTTTGGATAACCACAGGCTAGAAGTCTTTGTCTGAAAGTCTAAGAAATATATCCCAAATAGGACAGGGCCCAAAACTGAGCCCTGATGTACAAAGTGCGAGTGTCGGATACCAAAAGAGCATGACAAAACAATCATAACATACAACTGGCAAACAGAAAAAGACAAGATGATTTGAAGTTAAATGAGAGCAAATATAAATTGAGAGTGACACATATCAAAATCATGGGTGATATTCTAATAGTGGAGGGTCTGAAACCTGATCCGGAGAAAATTAAAGCAGTAGTACAAATGCTATAGTGGTACAGACAGACATACAAACAGACATTACAGAGGTTTTTAGTTATGATGCAGTATCTCACAAGGTTTGCACCTGATATTATGAGATAATTATGCCTCAAAATATTAGCACAATCTGTAACTGGGAGATGCAGCTACATACAGAAAAAGAGTTTTGATATGCTCAAAAAAGTAGTTGCTGATACTGCACCATTAAACTATTATGATATAAATAAGCCAGTTGCACTACAAGTATTTGCAAATCAGAATGATATAGGAGTAGTGATTCAAGATCCTAGAAGATAATGTACCAGTTGCCTGTTGGATGGACAAAGGAAGCATGATCAGGTTAAAAAGAATTGTTAGCAACAATGTGCGGATGTGAGAAATTCCATGATTATATCTGTGATGGTCCCTACCCCAGGCCAGTAATCAAGAAGCCTCAATCCTCACCACTGAGACATGTTGGGGACAGCCTGGGGTACCTCTCTGTATGCCAACAGCATATGGGGAAAACATTTGTCCCATTCTCTCAACCAGGTCTGCAAATGACTGTAGCATGATCTTTAGTGTAGAGTTTAACCTCTCCATAAGACCATTAGTCTGGGGGTAGTAGGGGGTGGTCATTTGCTCTTTCACCCCACAGTGCTTCCACAGACAAGCCAGCAGGTTTGACATGAAATTGACACCTCTGTCAGTCAGTATTTCTTGCAGGAGCCCTACCCTGATGAAAATTTCTAACAAAGCATTTGCCACCTTCTCTGCCTCCATGGAGGATAGAGCCACTGCCTCAGGGTATCTAGTAGCATAAAGAACTACAACCAGGATATGCATCTTCCCTGTGGAACTTGGGGAACTCAAAGGCCACACAATATCCATAGCTACCTTCTGAAATGGCTCTTCAATCACAGCCACAAGCATCAAATGAGCTTTGACCTTGTGTCCTGCCTTGCCCACTTTTCGACACTACTCACAGGTCCTGAATTACCCTATTACATCCCTTGCAATCTCAGGCCAATACAATTTCTGCATAATGCATCTCTTGGTATACTTTCTGCCCATATGATCTGTAAAAGGAATGTAATGGGCTATGGCTAGAAGTTCCAGATGGCAGGCTCTGGGCGCTACCAACTGCTGTATTACCTCATCCTCTAGCCCTCCCTCAGGGTCCACTCTCTGTACAGTAACCCTTTGTTCCAGCATACAGACTTCCCTTTTCCTTGAGAATCAGGTGCCTCCTTAGCTACCTCCCTCAAGCCTCGTGAGATAGGGTCCAAAAGCTGAGCCTGTCTCAACTCTACCTTTGTGACCCTTCCCAGTTCCCCTTCCACAGGAAGCCATGTTATCTTCTGAGAGCGGTGCTTCACTGTTAGGCTGGGTGCTACCACTCACCCCTGTCCTTGCAGCGACCCTGTCCACTGGAACATCAGTACCTACCACCAGCTGTGGTTCACTTTCGGGCTCACTGCTACAGGGTAGCTCTCTCCCAGAATTAGCCACATCACCAGCCCCAGCTTCACATGTGGGGTCTGTCTGGGTCTCCTCCAGGCTACCAGATCCACATGCTTGTCTTCAAGCCTGGCTGCATGTAACTGCATGCACACACGGTACTGCATTATCCAAATCATTCCCTATCAAGATACCTGCAGGGATATCCTCAAACACATCTACCTGCTTGCTTCCTTTTCCACCCTTCCAGTCAAGGTGAACCCTGGCCAAAGGTATTTGGAATGGGGTCCCTCCTAAAGCTCTGACTGGAGTGGACTGCCCAAGCAAGTACTGCTCCTCTTTAAACACTGCAGGCTTCACAATGGTTATGTCAGAGGCTGTGTATCTCTTAGCAGTGACCTTTCTTCCATCCACAAAGATAGGATACAAACTCTGGTGATAGTTTGGTACCCCTGTTATCGCCAAACAACTTACCACTGCATGCTGTTATTCCCACTTGCTGCTTCCCTCACTTTTGTTCCCACCTTGCTTCAGTGGACATTTGTATGTTACATGGTCCCTCTGGTTACACTTAAAACATCTAACCCTTGATCCTGGCCATGTATCTGAACTAGTGGCTTCCTGGCTGTGTACCTGAACTAGTGGCTTCCCCTCTTACTGGCGGACTTTGTTGGGGTGGGTTAGACTGTTAGACTGCTCACCATGGGTTCCGTTACATCCATGTGCAGCACTGGGTATACCCTTCTTGTGCAGTGGTGCTCTGCTTGCTAAGTAGAGATCCCATTTTCTCGCCAGCTCATCTGCAAAGTTACTCTCCCAGTCTGCCAACCAAATTCTCACATTCTCAGGCTGCCAATCAGATTCTCATGTCCTCAGGCAAAGTGCCTCAAAGATTGAGAAGAAGAAAAACTACAACAACTACTGACAACAAACACAAACAACAAAAGGCACCTTCAATGTGGTGCCTGTAAACAGTGTCCCTCTATCACAACAAAATCTCACATTTACCTAAAATCTAGACTTGAAAAGAAAAGGAAGTAATTTTTTTTCAATTCACTTACATGTCATAATTATAAACTCGGGGCTAAAAGGCTAGTAGCATAGGCTCAGGCTCAGTGTTGAAGCTCAGAAGAGCTTGGCTATTGTTTTCTTTCTACAACATTACCACCACCCCACACACACATTTCACACATCTCACAACACCAATTTTGGGTGCCATTTACTTGTATTATGATATCATTCTCATCCATTTTTTTTTTATTTTTTTTTATTCTACTTTTTTACATTTTTTTTTTTTTTTTTTTTTTTTTTTTCTTTTTCATGTTAATTCATTTATACCAATTTACAACATGGTTTAATATGTTGCAATGTTATGCACAGTGTGGATTTCACATTTTTTTATGCACACTTGACTGAGTTGTTTATCTATTTGCTGCTGATACTTTTTAATTGATTTCTCTAATGGGACCCAGCTGCAATCATCAAGCATGTGACCAACCAAGACTCTTATTTAAACAGTAGTCTCTTTTGAAAACTGTTTTTTTGACTTGATAAATGGTATTACTTACCCAAAAGCTGTCTCATACTGCTGTTTCTCATTTTGTTTACCTTTGGTTTTTTTTATCATCTACAGCCCGATAAAGGAATTGCCTTTTTATCGAATTATTGTCTTCATTTGACGGTCTTGGAGTTTCTTCCTCAGTCAAAGTGCTAAGGGCTTGTTCCCTCACCAAAAATTCTGCCAGCCTTTCAAAAGTTGCGACCTAACACCCACTCACCCACTTATGAAAATAAGTGCTTAACTCAGCAGTACAATGTACACTTTCATCTGCCTTGCGTCTATGCTCACAAAACTTTTTTTCTGTAAGCTTCAGGTGTTAATTTAAAACATTCCAATAAACATTTTTTAACTTTATCATAGTTTAACCAATTGGTATCAGACAGTTTAAAAACAGCAGTTACAGTTTTATCATGGATTAAGGGTGTCGAGAACCATACCCGAACTCCTGGTCAACATTATATTGTTTACATACTCCTTCAAATATATGAATAAAACTATCAAAATTATCACCCTATGTAAACTGTAGAAGAAATTTACTGACCTTTATTGTTTCTGGGTTCAGTTATTTCCTTCCCTATTACCTCCATCACCCTGACGAAGAGTCAGCATCTCCCTCTCATGTTGGTGCTGTTTCTCCTTTTCTTCAGCCTCAAAACATCACAGTCTCCCTTCTGATTCTAATTCCAAACATTTGGCCTCCAGTTCAAGTCCCTAACTCCAGACGGGGTTTTAAGTCCTATGAGGAAAATGTGAACTGTCCTGTTTTTGAAACATCTCCATTACCAAACTGGTTGTCTTCCTGATTGCTGGTCCATGCTGCAGCAATGATCAAGGCTGAAATAACTTCCTCCTTAGGTTGGCATGCACCAGTCTTTTGGCTTCGCACACCTTGGCCAGCTGGTTCTGTGTCAGCTTGCAGTAATCTTCTGCTGATATCTTTGCCTGCTTTCCCTGACTAAACTAAACTAACAAAAATAAATAAAACTGCTGTGAAAATGAAACTCTGTGTGTTTACTTTGTGGTTGTTCAGAGTACACACACTGTCAGTGACAACTGTTCACAAGCTACTGAAGTTCAATTAATATCCCCACCACTGCTCACCAATATATGACGGTCCCTACTCCAGGCCAGTAATTAAGGAGTCTTAATCCTCACCACCAACACCAGTGAGGGATGGGTGCTAGGAACAAAAAAAATATACACAGTATTTTCAGATGCAGCTCCCTGCACTAAGCACAATTTCCCTTAAGAGCACACAGGGAACACACTCCCATCCTGAGGCTGGGTTTCTCTCGCTGTCTCACCAGGCCCCAAATAAGACTCCACACTGACCATTTTGGAGCTCTGTGTCCCTTTTCCAAGTAGCTGATGCACACACTTGGATACTTAATTTTCACACACACACACACACACACACACACACACACACACACACACACACACACACACACACACACACACATACCTGGGAAAGGCTGGCACAGATTTACAAGCTGTGTCCCTGCTGCCCATACTATAAGGTAATTACGCTGCCACCAGTCAGCTACTCTAAGGCTCTTACAAGGGTACCCAATTATATTGAGTAAAATTAATACTAATGCAAATGGTAGAGTTTGACCAATGCAGCAAGGCTTTTAGGAGTGGCCAAAGTGTCACTAAAATAAGCACAAGAACTCTTAAGATGTTAAAAGTATTCTCTAAAAGACCAGCCGCAATGAAACGTATAGAAATATTTAATAATAAATAAAACAGAAAACAGGAGAATACTAAATTTCTAGCAACAATAAACACCAGAGTTTCAGTCACAGGAGATATAAAAATAACACAGTTGCAGAGAGTCACACAGATGCATAAAAACAATACTTAACTAATGTCACTACATTTTCTTGACTGACTAAAGAATTACTGTTCCCTAGTTAAATTACTTACTACAGCAAGGCAAGATGATGAGTGCTGAGTTGCTTACTACAGCAAGGCAAGATGAGGTATGTGGTTATGTGAGATATCTGTAAGAGATCTTTCCTGTCCAAAAAACAAAGTACTGTTGCAAGAGTTCCATCATATCCCTCACTAATATCTAAAGAATCATTTCAGTGCTGGTTATACAATGACATCACATCTGGTCACCTGACTCTGGTACAGTACACACCCATAGCTTTGCTAAGATCTGTTTCAGGATTTGAAAGCTATGAAACAATTTCAAAAACGTCCACCCTTCCATGGTAGCAATTAGTTCACCTCTAAGGACTATATAGTAAGAATCCTAGTCCTGTTTTTCCCAGACATTTTTGTCTCTGGCTGCAATCAGACCTGTAAGATACAATCTTTATGGCCTAAACCAACCCATTTAATTTTTACCCTATTTTTTTTCAAAGTTAGCAGAACTGAGATCAAACTCTTCCCTTCCAGAATTCTCTGTTAAAACATACATATTTAATCAGTTAAAATAATGCTGTCTGACTTACATGTATATCTCTTTCTGTCCAGCAGGACCCACTCTTTATATGTTTATACATTTTTAACACAAGCACCTTTACAAGTATGTTTTTAACACAAGCACCTGTACAAATCAGTGTGATAGTTGAATAAGATACGATTCTTTAAAAAACTCCAGCTAGCTATGGTGGCATATGCTACACATGTACTGCCCTACTCTTCCTGGCACAGATGGCACTATCTCATATCATCACCACATCTATGTTAAAAAGTTTACTTGGAAAACGTTCACAAGCCCTTGCAATGTATATTCAAAAACTCTTATACAAGGCATCTCCAAGGCTGAGGGTAAAGTTACTTAATTTACAGTAGCATGATCTGAAAGTAAAATACCTGGCAGTAGAGCATATTTACCAGAGAAGAAAAATTATAAAATAAGAATAACTACTGTTTCTTTGGTAACATAACAGTTACAAGTAATATTAAAAAAAAAGTAGAAATGTTCAGGGATATACTGGCACTGACATCAAACTGAAGCTAAATTCAGCAGTATTTTAATCTGAGGGAAGAAAAAAGTTGTCTCCAAGGATTCATGTTCAAAGCTGACTAAATAATAATTTCCAATTAATTGTGAAAATAAATCCTTGTCAAAATGGTTGAACCATGTTTGTGAACAGGAAAATGCAATGGAGTAGATTGGGTATGGGTACAGATATTTTCCATTTCACAGAAGTCATGTACCTCATGTGTGTGTGGATTATTACTCCTACTTGATGAAAATAATAAAACTGGCAAACACAACAGACCATTGACATCTATATTGTTGTGATGGGGATAACTGATGTTCTTATATTTAATGATGTTCTGCAAGACATGAGTCAGGAAATTAAGTATATGTGAGCGAGATTTGCATATATAACATCCACTACCTCTATCAGTTTAATGAGCAAATGGACAGAACTATTGAAAGAATGAAGAATAAGATGAGTTATAGCACAAATTATGAGTATTATCATCTTGCAATTGTGAAGCATAAGAATACTGGACTGCAGGGTCTTGGTCTCTCACCATCACATTTGTTGATGGATAGACATTTGAAAAGCAGGTTATTTGCTTCAACTGCATTGATCATGTAGGACAATCAATATAAAATAAAAAAAAATGTTAAAAAGAAATCATCAGAAACAGAAACACTGCCATAACAGGAACAGAAAAACACTGTCAGACTCACAGGTTGGAAATAAAGAACAAATACAACAGCCATGAGAAAGTCTGCAGCCTGAAAATGAGGTAGTTAGTACAGTAGTTTCTTTGTAGTTCACAAGAAGATAGTAAGCTGAGCTGAAGAAATTGCAGACATTTGTTCATAGGTTCATAGGTTCATACTAGGCTATCTGCCCAAGGGCATTTATAAGCCTAGCCCAGAGTTTTTGTGGCTTTCGCCACCCCTTTAGTTTGAAGAAAACTATGCCCATTATTTTGCTGTGCCTCTGTCAAGCAGAGACACTGAGGTAATCCCTGGGGTATATCTGCGATCTCCCATCCATTGGTCAAGATTTCTCTTGAACATGGCCAGCGAGGTGCTCTGCCTCACATGTACCGGGATTTTGTTCCACAGCATAGGGAGTCTTTGGGTGATGAATCAGTCCCTCCAGCACGTCCTATTAATAACCGTGTCAAGGTTTAAGTCTCCCGCCCTTGTAGTTCTGAGGGATCTAGATTTTTTTGAGGTGAAGCATGTTCATCAAATCTGGGTTTGACATGGCCTTGTATGTCAGGCACAGGTCACCTCTGAGCAAGCAATAAGCGACTGAATAGAGCTGAAGTTCTTTCAGTCGGGCAGCATAAGACATATTTTTGAGACCCTTTATCCTTTTGGTGAGGAACTTTTGGGGCCTTTCCAGCTGCTGCAGGTGTCGGGTCAGATACATTCCGAATGGGGCATTGTACTCAATCATTGGTCTGATGAGTGATGAGTACAGGGGGACGATGACCTCACTTGATCTAGATGTGAATCCCTTCATGATCAGGTGGGCAATGTAGAAGGTGTTCCTAACTACTTTAGCAACGTGAGTGTCAAACGAAAGGTTACTGTCAACCTGAGTCCCCAGATCCCTGATAACTTCTTCTGGTAGCTAGGGGTAACCTTGCTTTTCCCGAAGGGTATGACTATGCATTTCTTGGCGTTTAACTTTAGGCCATGGCTCTGGCACCAGTTATCCGTTTCTGTGAGACCCTTCTGGAGGATATCTGTGTCAGATGTGTTTCCGACTATGGCGCCCAGTTTGTAGTCATCTGCAAACTTTGTCAGCCATAACCCTCCTGTGTTTGCTTGTACTTCAGAAAAGTAGATGCCGAACAAGAGTGGGCCCAGGACTGAGCCCTGTGGGACCCCACTTGTGACAGGCTTTGAGTCTGACATGGCGCCAGCAACTCTGACCCTGTGGGTTCTGTCACTTAGCCAGTTTGCAACCCATCTTGTGATGTATGGGTTTACATTTAAGCTGATGAGTTTTTCAACGATACCTGAGTGGGGTATTTTGTCGAAAGCCTTTGCCAGGTTGAGGTAGGCTGTATGGACTGCCTTTCCCTCATCAATGGCCTTGGTGACTGTTTCGAAAAAGTTGACCAAGTTTAAAAGGCATGATCTGCCTTTGACAAAGCCAAACTGGGTTGGATCCAAAGTCTGCAAGTTCCCTATGTCTTTATTTATGAGTTTGATTATGATCCTCTCCATGGCTATGCAGATCAGGCTTGTCAAGCTGATGGGATGGTAATTTCCAGGGTCGGTGGAGGCACCGCCTTTGTGAAGTGGGACCACAGTTGCCGTGCGCCACTCCTTGGGTACGTATCCTGAGGTGAGGCTAAGATTAAACAGCTGTCCTAACTGCAGGTTTAATTCCTCCTTGAGTTCATGGAGCACACAGCCGGGGACACCATCCGGTCCCATGGATGCTGTGTTTTTCGCCTTAGAGAGAACAGTTCTCACCTGGGCGTTAGAGATGTTTGGGGGGCTACAATCCTCTGGTATAGATATCTCTCCTTTTGGGGGGGGGAGAAGTTTGCACTGAACCTGTCAGCCAGTATATTGGCAATGTCTGTAGGTTCAGTAAGTTTCACATCATTTTGAACTAATTCTGAGCATATCTGGGAGTTTCCTCCCAGGTTTCTAACATAGCTAAAGAAGGCCTTATGATTGTCTTTTGAGTCCTTAGCGATTTTTCTCTCAAAATTTGCCTTGGATGATTTTATAAGAGCTCTTAGTTTTTTACTTATAATGATCAAAGGTGTCTTACCTTTTAAGGATTTTGCTCTGTCTTGTAGTAGCTTCCTCCTTTTGTTGTAGAGCTTGTTTATGGCTGGGGTCCACCAGACTGGACGCTTGCCTTTGGTACAAAGAGTCTTTGTTTTGTTTGGGATTGCCTGATCCATGCAGTCCTGTAGGTGCTGGTAGAAGGCATTTGTAAGTGATTCAGCGGCTTGAGTAATGTTTACCGTCGGCTCGGGGGCCTTAAAAGAGACCACACTAGTCTTTAGATGTGTGAAGTCGGCTTTTGAGAAGTTCTTCACTGTGGTCTTTTTTATCTCAGGTGGGGGCTGGATGAGGACCTCCAGTGAGATTAGTTTATGATCTGATCTCACCAGTGAGGGGTATACTTCCGGTGTTGAACATTGTGATCCCATGTTCGTGATGATGAGGTCAAGTATGTTTTCACCTCTTGTGGGAATGGTGACTAGTTGTTCCATGGCATTTGAGTTTATGAACTCCAGGAACCTTTGGGCTAGAGTGTTTGGGCTTGAGTAGTGATCCCAGTCTATATTAGGGTAGTTGAAGTCACCTAGTATGATGGTGTTTGGAGATACATTTATCCCCTCCAGTGTTTTCAGGAAAGCTATGTGAGTTTCCTGAGTTTGAGAGGGTGGCCTGTAACATGTTACAAATTGCAGAGCAGTTTTGCCTATGGTTAATTGCACCTGGATGGTCTCCGATGCATCGTGCGTTGCCACCAACCTTGAGGTGTGGGTGTCCTTGATGAATATGGACACCCCCCCTCCTTTCTTGGTGTTGTCCGGATTTTGGGGCCGGAACGCATGATATGAGGTAAAACCTGGTAGTGCTGGGGTGCTCTCAGGAGCCTTGAACCAGGTTTCAGTCACAGCACAGACATCAATGTGCTCCATACTGAGAAGGGCCTCGAGTGCGTGCATCTTGAGGTTGAGACTTCTGGCATTGAGCAGCATTACCCTTAGTTTTTTTCCTTTTTTGTTCTAGGGTGGTAAGTTTAGAATTTGAGCCTTGCCTAAAAAGGCACTATGGGGTGGCAAGAGCCTTTGCCAATATCCGGAAGCCCAGGGGTGACAGGTGTAAGCTGTCCCTTGCGAAGCAGCGTGGCTTGTCCAGCATGTCATCCCAGGCAGACAGACATTGGATCCCCTTTGAATGACACCAGAGTTTAAGCCAATTATTAAAGCTGATCATCTTATCTCTGTATTGTGGCATCATTCTTGGTGAAGGTAGGATACTGCTCAAAGTTAGGGTCATACCTGCCTGGGCTACATAATCAGAGAGCTCCTCAATGTCTCTTTTCATGTAGTCCAAGGAGGTACATCTCAGGTCGTTTACACCAGCGTGGACAATGACTGAGTCGTACTTGTACCTGCTGTTGAGAGACCTGAGTGCTTGCGTTATGTGGCGGATTCTAGCGCCCGACAGGCAGCTTACTGTGACCTTCTCCTTACTCAATCTGGTGAGCGGGACGTCAGTGTGTCTGACTATGGAGTCACCAATGACGAGTGTGTCTGGCATTGTGTTTGGCCTTAAGGGCTGTGACTGTTTGGCACACTGACTGTGTGGTCTATGTGTTGCATGTGTTGTGTCCTGAGGTGGTAGTTGTTTGGGTGTCTGCTTTGGTGGCCTCTGCTGTTTTGGTAGAATTTTGATCAGAGCCTCCAAGTATGTCTTTGTGTGTTTATGTGTATGATTTGAAGTTGTGATAGTACTATGTGAGACTGGGTGTGTGGTGTGTGTGGTACCCTTCTCCTCCTGTCTGGTCTTGCCAGTCTTATGTTGAGAGAGCTCAGCCTCCAGTTTGGCTGTATAGTTGCATCTCTCGCATGTATTTGTGTTTTGTGGGAGAAGGAGAGGGTTGTCTGTGTACATGAGGCAATTGTAACATTGCCTCAATATTCCCAGGTTCACCAGCTGAGCAGGAGAGGATACTAGCAACTGATCCCTCGACATGCTAGAAGGGATAGACAAAAAAACTTAAAAAAAGACTCCGGGGGATGTGGGTGATCGAGAAAGGGGTTTTAGGCTGGTGGGGTACTATCTATAGTAAAAGTGCTATATCAAGATGAAAAGTACTGTAGGAGCAAGTGCTAGGCTTTACAGATAGAGAATAGTCTACTTGGGAATCAAGTAGAGATTAACTTTTTAGTTATAGGATATGCTGGTTTGATCAGTAGTACAGTTCAAGGAAGGCTGTTTTAAGGGAAAATTTGAAGAATGGACTTTAGGTAGCCCGAATAGTTTAACCTTGATTAACCGCCGCTGCTCTTGTGTGCTCCTGTGGCAACTCCGCGCTAAATCGTGCCAAGAAGTGCAATCAACAATTTAAGCACAGAAAAACAGGAAAAACAGGTAATATAACAGCAAAATAATCACAAACAGTGGTCGAAAAGCACAATTAATCGAAAACAGCAATAAAAATGCTAAAAAATACTTATAATCAAGAAAGTCACTTTTTCTGCTCTCTGCTGCCTTAGGAACTCTGCAGGGGACCACGAGGAGCTATGCCAAGTTCTCTAATGCCAGAAAAGCCCGCCAAAGCGAGCTTTATAGCAGGGGGCTGGAAAAAACAGGAAATGACCCAAAATGGCCAATGAATTACTATTTGCTGTCTCTAACTACTCCTCTGAGGACAAACAGGCAGCTCAGTACTCCCCACTCTCACTGGTGAGTAAAGAAACTTCCCTCTGGCCACACAAGAAAATGGAGGAACATAGGAACCAAATACAAAGCCCAGGGATCAGAAAATCTGGTCTCTGGGACAACTAGCTAGGAAAGTTAGGAAAGCAGAAGTATTTTTTTGGTTTTTTTAGTTTTTTTTGAACAAACAACAGAAAATACAGTAAATGCTTTGTTTTTCGACTAAATTGCTATCAAAGGCTAGTACACTTGAGTGTATTAGCCTGTTTGTTAACTTTTAAGCAAAACTTTAGCCAAGAAGTGCAATCAACAATTTAAGCACAGAAAAACAGGAAAAACAGGTAATATAACAGCAAAATAAGCACAAACAGTGGTCAAAAAGCACAATAAATCGAAAACAGCAATAGAAAACGCTAAAAATACTTATAATCAAGAAAGTCACTTTTTCTGCTCTCTGCTGCCTTAGGAACTCTGCAGGGGACCACGAGGAGCTATGCCAAGTTCTCTAATGCCAGAAAAGCCTGCCAAAGTGCGTTTTATAGCAGGGGGCTGGAAAAAACAGGAAATGACCCAAAATGGCCAATGAATTACTAGTTGCTGTCTCTAACCACTCCTCTGAGGACAAACAGGCAGCTCAGTACTCCCCACTCTCACTGGTGAGTAAAGAAACTTCCCTCTGGCCACACAAGAAAATGGAGGCACACAGGAACCAAATACAAAGCCCAGGGATCAGCAAATCTGGTCTCTGTGACAACCAGCTAGGAAAGTTAGGAAAGCAGAAGTATTTTTTTGGTTTTTTTAGTTTTTTTGAACAAACAACAGAAAATACAGTAAATGCATTGTTATTCGACTAAATTGCTATCAAAGGCGAGTACACTTGAGTGTATTAGCCTGTTTGTTAACTTTTAAGCAAAACTTTAGCCAAGAAGTGCAATCAACAATTTAAGCACAGAAAAACAGGAAAAACAGGTAATATAACAGCAAAATAAGCACAAACAGTGGTCGAAAAGCACAATTAATCGAAAATAGCAATAAAAAATGCTAAAAAATACTTATAATCAAGAAAGTCACTTTTTCTGCTCTCTGCTGCCTTAGGAGCTCTGCAGGGGACCACGAGGATCTATGCCAAGTTCTCTAATGCCAGAAAAGCCCGCCAAAGCGCGCTTTATAGCAGGGGGCTGGAAAAAACAGGAAATGACCCAAAATGGCCAATGAATTACTAGTTGCTGTCTCTAACCACTCCTCTGAGGACAAACAGGCAGCTCAGTACTCCCCACTCTCACTGGTGAGTAAAGAAACTTCCCTCTGGCCACACAAGAAAATGGAGGCACACAGGAACCAAATACAAAGCCCAGGGATCAGCAAATCTGGTCTCTGGGACAACTAGCTAGGAAAGTTAGGAAAGCAGAAGTATTTTTTTGTTTTTTTTAGTTTTTTTTGAACAAACAACAGAAAATACAGTAAATGCTTTGTTATTCGACTAAATTGCTATCAAAGGCTAGTACACTTGAGTGTATTAGCCTGTTTGTTAACTTTTAAGCAAAACTTTAGCCAAGAAGTGCAATCAACAATTTAAGCTCAGAAAAACAGGAAAAACAGGTAATATAACAGCAAAATAAGCACAAACAGTGGTCGAAAAGCACAATTAATTGAAAACAGCAATAAAAAATGCTAAAAAATACTTATAATCAAGAAAGTCACTTTTTCTGCCGTCTGCTGCCTTAGGAACTCTGCAGGGGACCACGAGGAGCTATGCCAAGTTCTCTAATGCCAGAAAAGCCCGCCAAAGTGCGCTTTATAGCAGGGGGCTGGAAAAAACAGGAAATGACCCAAAATGGCCAATGAATTACTAGTTGCTGTCTCTAACCACTCCTCTGAGGACAAACAGGCAGCTCAGTACTCCCCACTCTCACTGGTGAGTAAAGAAACTTCCCTCTGGCCACACAAAAAAATGGAGGAACACAGGAACCAAATACAAAGCCCAGGGATCAGCAAATCTGGTCTCTGGGACAACTAGCTAGGAAAGTTAGGAAAGCAGAAGTATTTTTTTGGTTTCTTTAGTTTTTTTTGAACAAACAACAGTAAATACAGTAAATGCTTTGTTATTCGACTAAATTGCTATCAAAGGTTAGTACACTTGAGTGTATTAGCCTGTTTGTTAACTTTTAAGCAAAACTTTAGCCAAGAAGTGCAATCAACAAATTAAGCACAGAAAAACAGGAAAAACAGGTAATATAACAGCAAAATAAGCACAAACAGTGGTCGAAAAGTACAATTAATCGAAAACAGCAATAAAAAATGCTAAAAAATACTTATAATCAAGAAAGTCACTTTTTCTGCTCTCTGCTGCCTTAGGAACTCTGCAGGGGACCACGAGGAGCTATGCCAAGTTCTCTAATGCCAGAAAAGCCCGCCAAAGCGCGCTTTATAGCAGGGGGCTGAAAAAACAGGAAATGACCCAAATGGCCAATGAATTACTAGTTGCTGTCTCTAACCACTCCTCTGAGGACAAACAGGCAGCTCAGTACTCCCCACTCTCACTGGTGAGTAAAGAAACTTCCCTCTGGCCACACAAGAAAATGGAGGAACACAGGAACCAAATACAAAGCCCAGGGATCAGCAAATCTGGTCTCTGGGACAACTAGCTAGGAAAGTTAGGAAAGCAGAAGTATTTTTTGTTTTTTTTTAGTTTTTTTGAACAAACAACAGAAAATACAGTAAATGGTTTGTTATTCGACTAAATTGCTATCAAAGGCTAGTACACTTGAGTGTATTAGCCTGTTTGTTAACTTTTAAGCAAAACTTTAGCCAAGAAGTGCAATCAAAATTTAAGCACAGAAAAACAGGAAAACAGGTAATATAACAGCAAAATAAGCACAAACAGTGGCTAAAAGCACAATTAATCTAAAACAGCAATAAAAATGCTAAAAATACTTATAATCAAGAAAGTCTTTTTCTGCTCTCTGCTGCCTTAGGAAGGGGACCGTGAGGAGTTCTCTAATGCCAGAAAAGCCAGCCAAAGCTAAGCTTTATAGCAGCTGAAAACAGGAATGACCCAAATGGCTAATGAATTACTAGTTGCTTTCTAACCACTCCCCTCACTGGTGAGTAAAGAAACTTCCTCTGGCCACACAAGAAAATGGAGGAACACAGAACTAAATACAAAGCCCAGGGATCAGCAAATCTGGTCTCTGGGACAACTAGCTAGAAAGTTAGGAAAGCAGAAGTTTTTTAGTTTTTAACAAACAACAGAAAATACAGTAAATGCTTTGCTATTCGACTAAATTGCTATCAAAGGCTAGTACACTTGAGTGTATTAGCCTGTTTGTTAACTTTTAAGCAAAATAAGCACAAACAGTGGTCGAAATGCACAATTAATCGAAAACAGCAATAAAAAAATGCTAAAAAATACTTATAATCAAGAAAGTCACTTTTTCTGCTCTCTGCTGCCTTAGGAACTCTGCAGGGGACCACAAGGAGCTATGCCAAGTTCTCTGTACAAGTCTGTACAAGACAAACATGTCAAAGGTGAAAAAATTCCAGGACAAATGACAACCAGATGTGTCACAATTAGTCCTATTGCATGGAAATGGAGACTGCGATAAATGTGAATCTGAAGAGTTGAGACAAACTACTGAATTAACAGTTCCAGATGAAAGAAACATTAATGCAGCAAAGACTGTCTCAAAAGTAAGATTTGATAACTGGTCTAAGCAGTTCATTTCTAGAGGTATAGCAGACTGAAGAACCCAAACAAATATATGGACGGTTTTAAATTTAAAAATTATTCTAAGCACTGAAAAGTTTCATTGTGTTTTGAATACACATACAACAATTAATTTTGATGTAGACAGCTTATGGAATGGTTAGTAGGATCATAGGATCATAGAAGATTACTAGGCTAATGGCCCTGGGGCCCTTAGAAGCCAAGCCAAGAGTTTATCCCCCAAAAAGAAACCTCAATCAGCACCTGTCACCCCTGTCAATGAGGGACACAGGTGGAACCCCTGGGACAAATCTGTGGTTCCATCCCCTCTTCAAGGTTGTGCTTGAAATGGGTCAATGATGTACTTTGTTTGACATGTATGGGGAGTCTATTCCAGAGACCAGGCAGACTCTGGTTTTGTTAATGTCACATATTAGATTTAGGCCTTTTGATCAGGTAATGCGTGAGGAGTTAGACTTTTGGATATGGAGAATTTCTAGTACAGCAGGGTCTGAGATTGCCTTGTAGGCGAGACACAGATCACCTCTGAGAAGGGTAAGCTTGCATTGCCATTCAGATGTGTGATCACTTCAGGTTAATGTTTAGTGTGAATGAGTAGATAATGTATATGCCTCGTGAGTTATGACCCTCAAACTTTCAATACGTAGCATCATTTTCTTAGTGATTTCATTGACTAGTGCAACGCCGTAATCAAGAAGGTGGAGCATCTGAGCACAGAAATTTTGCTTCTAAAATTATTCTTGCTGCTCTGAATAATCATGCCTCCTTGAAATTACACTTACAAAATCAACTCAGCAAAGGCAAGCTACTAAGTATTTGAAAAAAATCACAGCCTGTGCATGCTGAACTTGGGAGTGAGGTGATTACTACAATTTAGAGAACGGGCAACCTGTAGATTGGCACCCTGATTGCAAAAGCAGCAGGGTGCTAATCTACAGATAACGCCCTCTGAAAAATGATTCCGCCACTTCATGGCAATATATTAAGCTGCAGTGGAGTTTAGATTGAAAGAAAGCTAACGGCCGCCATTATTTTATGCATGCTAAGCAGCTTTCCTGATGTTTAGCAAGTTCAAAATTAAAACAAACAAAAAAAATAAATAAAAAGTGTATATGTTTATGTGTGTGAATATGTGAATGCTTCCATGAAAGAGAGTAAGATCAATCGTGTTTTACACTCCATCAGCAGCGCTTTTACTATTTAATTAGTGTAAAATGAAAAAAAATGTATAACTACAAAAAATAGAAAAGTGTGTATGTGTTTATTTTTCTTTCTGTGTGTATGAGTGTACAGGTACTTGAGTGCATGAAAGCAAGTGTGTGTGTGTGTGTGTGTGTGTGTGTGTATATATGGTTCCCTATCAGAAGCCTGAAACACTATAAGCCTGAAAATCAAAATCCTGAAAACTAAAGCCTGAAAATTCAAAATCCCGAAAACCCAAAATCCTGAAACTCAAAATCCTGAAAACAGAAATAATGCTAATATGTCACTATAAAGACACTAATATCTACCAACTGACCTTGACCCTAACCCTAAGCCTAAGGTCCGTCACTATCGCACACTCACCTGACCCGCGCCCTAACCCTAACTCACTTAAACTGCCCCTAACCCCAATATTTGTCACTATTGCATACATGCCTAACCTGCGCCCTAACCCTAACTCACTTAAACCGCCCCTAACCCTAACATAAAACCAACCGAACACTTACCTGAACCCAACGCATGACCTAACACCACAGGGCTAACAATAGCAAAGCCACAATGACGTCAGTATGTCCATTTTGTGTTTTCAGGATTTTGAGTTTCAGGATTTTGGGCTTTCGGGATTTTGAATTTTCAGGCTTTAGTTTTCAGGATTTTGATTTTCAGGCTTATAGTGTTTCAGGCTTCTGATAAGGAACCGTGTATACGCACGCCTATGCGCAAGAGAGAAATATCATTCGAGCAGTGGATGAAAGTTATTTAAAATTAAGAGATATGCATACCTCTCAACCTCTTAGCTCAAGAAATACAGATAAAGCCTAAAATAATGTGGGGCAAAGACTTAAAGGGATATATTTTAAGTATTGCTACAATACAGTTAGAAAGATGGTGTAATAACAGGTTTTATGTTAAATGCATTTTTCTTAAGGATATTAAAATCTGAAACTCTACTACAATTCATTATTTAGTGAGTTCAACTCCAATGATTTTTGAGCAAACCCTACATTTTATGAGGAGGACACCAGTAAAATGAAGCAAAAAATATGTGACA